>NC_089838.1:127842844-128142844 GCF_035609145.1 Eleutherodactylus coqui | reverse complement strand
GTGAAAGGAATGCTATCCGTTTCGCCTTCGTTTTGCCGATTTTTGTTTTATCTTAAAACTGTATCAGTTAAAAAAATGCTAGTGTGTACGTAGCCTTGATAGTTTATTTCTGTATCAACTCATAAGAAATAGATCCTAGTAGATTCCTATGATGATCGTGACAATTTTGGTCAGCAAACTCTACGCTCAGGCCGGGAGACACCTCTGCATTACAGATGCGGAAATCCAAAAATCGGGTAAAACTGGCCCTACTTATTTAGGAAAACTAGTATTTGAAAAAAAGAAAAAAAAAAAAGAGTATGTGCCAATTTCTAACCATTATTTTTCCTACCATATTATAAAGCAAGTATGGGTTATGGCCCAGCCACAATGTCTTCTATACCATCCGTTTCATGTTCGGAGTGCAGACGTGTGTCCCGGCCTGACTGCACGTATGATGCTCCGAGTTCGGATCTGGAGATCCGCGTTTTGGCTGGGTCCCACTTCTGCACTCCCAGCGTAATACGGATGGTGCAGCAGACAGTGTGGTCAGGCCTTAAAATGCCACGGTCCAAATCCCTCATTATCTGAAGACTTCCGCTGACAGACAAACAGACGCACGTTTCCACAGGGTACCAATGCGAATCCTGCAAGTTGTAATGAATTAGGTGAAGCAAACAATAATGTTCTTTTACAATTCTCAGTATCATAGATCAGAAATAATTACCATCACTAACAAGTCTGACATTCTACGCATAATATAGTCAATTATCATTGAATAGAGACCCTTGTTCCACATAAATGAAGGGTTATCTTAATCTTTAGAATAACTGCTGGTATCTGAATTAACAGGAATCAGTTACCATGGATACTGAATATTTTTTCACTCAACCAAATTGCTCACTGAGATATCATAATGTGTTAACGCTATACTATGATCACCTAGGATTTTTTCCTCCGTTACCTCCGAACACTATCTGACAAAATTGTGGTATTATAATGGTATTTAAAAGGTGTCAGTGAAGCGATGGGGGCCATAAAATTTAAAATTGATGTCTCCTGGATTAGCCAGCATCTCTAGGACAGACAAGCAGCATGCTGTAGTCACGACTGTTTGAGACAAATCAATCACACGCTGACATTATTGACTTGAGATACTTCTGATGACGGGACACGTTTGTGTCTTCCTGCGCAAGTAAGAAAAATAATCAGGTCAATTGGATTTTGCGATGTGGTATACTACTCCATATCCATAATATAATGCACCCCTCTAAATGAGAATATACCATGACTGATCTACATTTTATAACTATCTAGAGTCCTGCCCTATATAGCTATGAATTAGAAGGGTTTCATCAAAGGGACTGTCCTATCAGGACAACCATTATCCGTATTCTCAGTATAAAGCACATGAATATTATAGAGGGAACGCTCGGCCCTTATTAGCCGCAGTGGGGAACCGCTGTAGTTATGCTTTCACTCTTGACTCAGCCTGGCATTGTCTATTAAAAGGTTTTGTCCAGAACTAGAAATAGGCTTTGCTTTTTTTTTTTGTCCATACGTCAGCTGTGTCTGATATTATATTTCATTTCTGTTCAGGAGAATGGAGCTGAACTGCAATACTTGGCATGGCATATGGGCAGTGGTGGCACTGGTTCTGGATTAACAGCAAACCTTTTTTTCTAAGGCCATGTTCATATCTAGCACCCGGGGTTTCTGTGTTACTGGTTCTTCCTTGGAACAAGAAACTGGGATTACAGTCAGGAATGGATCTATCCTATGATGGAAATGAACAGTACCCAACAGACCTACTGACTATAATGGGGTCCGTCAATTTTCTGTCAGGCCTCAGATGCATATTTGAACAAAACTTAATTCTAGACAAAGCCCTTTAAAGGGCCACTCCAACAAAAACACATTTTTCCATCCATGTCCTCCTCACCTGATTGCCTGTCACACTCTGGAGGTCTCCTCTTCCTATTGTAATCACTTTCATGCAGTGCAGCTTCCTGTCTGATACTTATCAGGCACCATCATGATTCTTCTGCTTTCACTTTCACTATTCTGTGCTATCAATCTAATGATGCATCAGCACAGTATTACTTGACAGCGAGAGACTGTACCATATTCGCTGCAGGGAAAACACTACCATTACATTTTGTATTCGCCTGATAAGCTACAGACCATAAGTATGCAGTCAGGACAGTGAGCTGTTATCTCCTCTATTATAACTGTGTGACAGGAGCTGTGTCCACAGACAAACTCTACTATTAGTCCCAAACATTTGGTGTCGTGACTCACTGTTCTATGCAACAATTTGCCAGTCCTCTAGGGTCCAGTTAACAACCTCATGTTCCCATCTTCTCCTGGCTCCTGTAGTCCCCCGGGTCACCTGACCACAAACTGTCCGGATCCTCTTCTACCTGTTATGGAGCTTCCATTCTCTGCATTCTTTCTACAGGTCCATGTAGGTTACGTAACTAGTGATGTAACGTTCACTGCCTAGCAAGGAATGCCAAGCATGCACACTGTCTCGTCATGAGTGTTCATATACTATTGCAGAGAGACAGTGTGCATGCACAGTCTCAGCCATAGCTCAGCACTCCCTGCTAGGCTGTGAATGCTATGTCACTATTGACGTAGCGTACATTGCCCTGCAGGAAGGAGAATGCCTGCAATGCACGCTTCATCACAGGAAGAAGAGGATCAAGCCGGCTGTAGATGGGGGACTGCAGGGGTCAGGTGAAGATCATTGGGGAGAAGATGCAGTAAGAAGGTTTCCTGGGGAGGAATAGGTAAATATAGAATTTTTTTTCTAATGACAGAACCCCTTTAAGCACCTATGGGTGGCCACTGTGCTGTTCCCAGTGGATGGTAATACCTTCAATGACATAGTCCCGGTACACATGTGACACTGTGGATCGAGGAATGTTAAATTCTCACACAACTTCAGAAACAGAATGTCCCATCTGTCTGGCATCCACTAATATGCCTCGTTTGAATGCCAATAATCATATTGCCTTGTTATGAGCATGCTGGCTAGCATTCAACCTCACTCACAAGATAACACCGCACAATTTATACAGGTATGGGCATCCCCAAGCCATCACCTAAGGGTAATGCCACTTCATAATTAATTTATATACTGCTATCCCATGACTTCTGGCATGCCAGTGTAGTTTTTACTTTTGAGATGTGATTTATAAGGTTGGTCACTTATTCTGACTATATGTAATGAACATGAATCTCATTCACGGTATAGAAAATTACAAAATGGTATTAGTGGAAAAACAGAATCTATACCCTCTTTTAGTGGGTATTGGGTCTCCTCATGGAGACCACCAGGAAGTTAGGAAGTCTTACATGCAATGCTCCCTGGAAGAAGGTATGTAAATAAGCTCTGCTCCAAAAGGAAAAAGAAAAGAGTCTCTCTGATGCCACCTATAGGAAGAAACCTTTAAAGGTCAATGTCCAATTCACTACAGAGTCTTTAAACATGACTAGGGAGTGGACAAGAGCACGAAAATAGCTGTCTACAGACTACGTACAGTTACTGCGGACTCATAGGACCTGAGTGACGCGATTACGCAACTTAGTAATGCACGCAGCGTTCTACACATATGTGTATGAATTTGGGACACACATGTAGAATCCCCCTCTCACCAATGACGTCACTGCAATTACCTGGCGTCTGACGCAGAACCATTTACTGTGAGTGCCATGCTGTTATTCTATAAATATATGAATCTTTGTTTTAACATTGTATACTTGAAAAAGGCGCTTATATACACCGAAACACGTAGTATAACTTCAATAAAAAAAGTTTAATATTACCTCGGACCATCAGGTCTGTTATATAAGATACCCCCGATTCCTAGAACACGGAGAAATTTTGACCTACACTTGTCTGTCTACATTTGAGTGTCCTTTATTTTAGGGGAGTTTTTGGCTTGGCTAAAATCTTTTGTTATATTTCAAGGCACTTTAGAGGATCAGACATTAACTTACAAGGTAGCTATTAGAGTTGAGCGAACATACTCTGCCGAGCTTGATACTCATTCGAGTATTAGCGTACTCGATGGTGCTCGTTACTCCAACGAGCATCAAGCTGTGCTTGACCGCGCCCCAGTTTTTGGCTCCTCCCCGCTGTGACATTCCTGTTTTGGCCCCTCCCCGCCACGAAGCAGCACGCATCATTGGCAAATTTTTTGTATAGCAGGCAGGCAGGCAGGAGAGAGAGAGAGAGAGAGTGAGAGAGAGAGAGAGAGAGAGAAAGAGAGAGAGAGAGGAACGAACCTGGAAAAAAAAAAGCTCGGCACCCAGCGTCCCACATACAAAAATGCTTGAGTCTCCCATTGTAGTCAATGGGGTTCATTACTCGAGTAGAGCTCTCGAATTTTACGAAAAGCTCAACTCGAATAACGCGGACTCGAGCATTTGGGTGCTCACTCATCTCTAGCAGCTATCTATGGGTGGCTTTAGAGAGACAGCTTCCTGTCTCTCTAAAGCCACCTTCTCTGGAGGAGAGCCAATTTTGCAGAATGCTACTTTTAAGAATGCTACTCTGTATGCAGAAAGAGTTGCTCACCAATCCTCTAGATTCAAGTCTGGGTATAGAAAGGCTGAAATTGGTTTAGTTGGTATGACAATGATTGCCAAAATGGTTAATTACCTAATAAGTAACTTTCACCATTATCAATATTGATTATTTGCAAAGCAAGCTAGTGTTCGCCCAACACTGCTGCAGATGAGCTCCAACACCAAAAGACCACACTAGTCTTGCTCCTGGCAAGCAAAAAAAACAAATACAGCTACATTGGGCATGTAGTAAAGAGACTGGAGGCTTTTTATTAAGATTAGCATTTCACATACTAGTCTTTAGCTGAAGGGCACTAGAATAAGATGTGCCAAATCTATAAAGAGAATCATGCCTCCTGATAAATTTGGCACATCTTTCGCTGGCTGTATGCCAGAAAATTAAATGTATGCCTGCTATGAGCTATGGCAGATTTTCACTATAATGTACTTGTCTTCTGGCGTAAATTATAGTAAATGTGTCTGGCCTTAGAGGTCCATCCCCTCCCACTAAGTCTCAGCCAGTCCTTTGAAAAGTGCTGAGAGTTACATAAATTCGAAAAACGTTTCAAATAGTTGAGTAAACAAGTTGTGCTACGGAATTAGTGATTTTTTTATGGCATAAAACTGGCTAAAAGCCATTAATTCCTTACATTGATTTTTGAAGACCACAAAAGAAAAAAGAAACATTCTGTGGCTTTGTTTGAGTAGGTTTCTGTTGTGATACACCAATAGAAAGAAGAGCCAAAATTTGTTGCAAACAGCACATTCTATCAGGACTTGTTGGTGCCAAACCAATTTGGTAAAAATACAGACTACCAATGTAGTGATTTACACTACTTAGAATATATTTCTAGTGAATCCCGTCTTATTCATATATATGTTTAGATTGACTACAAAAGATACAAAGACTTTTGTTTCTTGGCAAGTTACCAGTCAGTAAATTAACATTACATTTTGCTTGAGCAGCTAGAATGAAAGCTCAATCTTAGTCAAGGCAGTGAACAACTAATTGATGATATAATTGATGATTGAAAGGGAGAAGCAAAACTTTCCATATATATAACACTTCTATAGAACTGGGTTTAATTAAGTAAAGTTGCATGAACTTATCAGAGCTTTTAAGGGAAAATATTTCTCTACACTTTATAACTTCAAGGCAAGCATTCAGAATATTTAGGACTAACTAAACTATAATGCACTGCATCTTCATAGTGTGGCTTCTGATGCAAATAGAATTTTTTTCTGCCAAATTCCAAAAAGATGAAAAAAGAACAACCCTGAAATCAGAAGCCTGCAGAGGTGCAATATCAGTTCATAGACTTAAGCTATAATATGATGTGTGCATAAGGCCTTAGCCTGATTACAACTCATGAAAGTCACCCCTAGTGGCTAATCTGCCCAAAAGCTGATGCTAGATGGTTGCCTATAGAGGTACAAAACAAAGATCTGCGAACTTTTATTCTATTGAGTATCAGTCCTGACCCTTCCTCCTCGTTGAACAGCTTGAGTTTCCTTTTTCTACTTAACCTTTATGTGTTGATACTTTGAAAAGACTCCAATAAAACTACAAAATAAGTAGAAAATAACTTTGCTATGCTATACTCCGAATATAACGGAGACCAATGGAACCTTTGCAAGACAGACACCAAAGTGAATGGTTCCATTCCATTCCATTTGGGGGTTCTATCATAATGCTGTTTTCGACAGGTGTGATTGAAACCCCTGACACAATCCCACAGAGTAGTGAAAAACCTTGTGTGAACATTCCCTTGGAATGCACAATGGTGCAAAAGCAAATTTTTATTATTTAAAGAGTTTCCAGTGCACAAAAATAGTAAAACAAAAAAACCTATAAAAATGGGTCATTGCTGTAATCATGCTGATCCACAGAATACTGTTATGTTTTTAGTACCTTAAAGTGAACTCTATTAAAAAATTGTGGTATTTCTGTTTTCTTTCCTCTGCCTAAAAAAAAGCTATGCAATACATTATATGTACCGTACCCAAAAATTATACTATTTAGCCTACAACTTGCCCTGCAAAAAAAACCTTACATGACTATGTCAACGGAAAAAAAAATTGATCATAGCCGTGTTCATTAAAAAATAAAAATTTTGATGACAAAATCTGTAAAATTGGTTGGCTGGTAATAAGGGGTTAATTTTGCAGAATGTTTTAAATAGAGATGAGCGAGCGTACTCGAAAAAGCACTAGTCGCTCGAGTAATTTGCTTTATCCGAGTATCGCTGTGCTCGTCCCTGAAGATTCGGGTGCCGCTGCGGCTGACAGGTGAGTCGCAGCGGGGAGCAGGGGAGAGCGGGCGGGAGAGAGGGAGAGAAAGATCTTACCTCTGTTCCTCCCCGCTCTCCCCTGCAGCTCCCCGCTCCGTGCCGGCACCCGAATCTTTAGACCCGAGCACAGCGATACTCGGATAAAGCACATTACTCGAGCGAGTAGTGCTTTTCCGAGTACGCTCGCTCATCTCTAGTTCTAAATTAAAAAATGAAGTGTAATATTTATCTAAAACTTGTCTAATTTTTCCCCCACAATTTTTTTTGTGTGTTTTGCAATTAGGTTTACTGATGAGTTCAACAAGCCAGAGACCTGTAGGCAGACTGAAGAGAGAATCCATTAACCTGCATCATCTATCAGTTTTGTGTCTGCAGCTGCACTACTTGTAGCAGTACATGTCCTAAAGTAAACAGATCTAACTTTTTTTCTATTGCACTAATCATAATTAATTTCATACCCCAAATTACAAACTTCCTGACCTAACCTAATTTGCTCTCAATGAAAGTTACAAATTGCGCTAGGATGTAAAGTAAGATGATCAAACTAATATGTCTTTCCCTAACTTCCTTATCTTTAAGACATCCTTTTTGTAATTTATTTGAAGCAGCATTTAAGTGATCATTAGAAGATGTCAGATTATCTGATTAGCACTTCCCAATCTCCTTCTCCCAGAAGTACTGTGTATTATAAGGAGACGTTTCTGTATTTTCCAGACATGGTCTTTGGCATGGGTAAGTAGCTATAAAATATGATTTTGTTGGGATTTAGTTCAGGTCTGAATGTTTTCCTCATTACTGGATTGTTATTTCCATGGAAACTATGTCAATTCTGAAATGCTTGGCCAGATGAAGTTTTGTATAGTAGCCAAAAAAACTCCTTTATGAGGCAACATCAGGATCATGTTTAAATACCAGACTCTGGGAAGGAAATCTATTCTTTTGAGAAAAAAAACTCTGCTAAACTGAATCAAGTGTCAAAAAGCTCAATATACTCTGAGACTCTGCAATAATTATTCTGCAAAAACACCCACACACCGGAATAGACCTGCAAGAACAAAATTACATTAGTGAGTCACTGGATATTCCTACGTGTATTCCCACTGAAATGTTTTCCAGCCAAGATCCATTACATATAATGGAGGAAATGTACACCATTTTCAACTAATTTCCAAGAAAGACAAAAAGTGCACCGTGCCTTGACAGCCTAAAATTCACTGCTGCCGAGGCTTAAAGACTGTTTCAGACTCTTTTTAAAGGGCACAGCAGCATCAATGGTGTATTTTATAGGCCCTCCGAATAATAATCCTGAAATTAGCCAGCATTATCCTTTATCAACCTGTCATTTTGTTAAGCATTTCTCTTACCTGACACTTATGTACTTGTAATTTTCCAGCCTGCTTTTCTGTATTGCATATAAACAATCTTCATAGATACATGCACAGCAATTTGTGAAAACTATTGTTTAAGGGAAGCATTACTTCCACATTGATACACTTAACTCCAGATTCACTCCAGATAGGTTTTAGGTGGGGTGAAATTCTCACAGCCACATTTCTGGTACCAGGGGCGTAACTAAAGGCTCAGGGGCCCTGATGCAAAAGGTGGCAGGGGCTTCCCTTCTATGTGTATCTGTACCTGTACCAATACCTAAACGATGCTGCACAGAGGCATAACGTGAAGCTTCTGGGCCCCAATGCAAAACCTGTAACAGGGCCCCCAACTATAATGCTTTATTCATAGCACTGGGCTCCATATATGGAGAAGAGAGGCCTTATGGGCCCCCCAAGGCTCCTGGGCCTGGGTGCAACCGCATCCCCTGCACCCACTATAGTTACGCCCCTGTCTGGTACTCCTTTCACACAATCTAACTATTGTTTGAGGACAGGGGACAATACTGATCTCTCAATTTGTACTAAGGACTTTGACTGTGAGAAAAAGGTTTCTACAGCAATATAAAGCAAGGTTTCTACACCAACATAGAAGGGGGTTCTTTACTGTAAGAGCAGTGAGACTGTGGAACTCTCTGCCTAAGGACATAGTGATGGCGAACTCGATAAAAGAGTTTAAGAGGGACCTGGACGGCTTTCTTGAGCATTAACATATTACATGTTGTAGAAACTCGTTACTTCAGAAGGGTCAGGGATCCAGGGATTATTCTGGTTGCCATATTGGAGTCGGGAAGGATTCTTTTTTCCTAAATAGAGAAAATTGGCTTCTACCTCATTAGGTTTTTTTTTCGCCTTCCTCTGGATCAACATTGGGGGGTAATAGACTGAACTAGATGGACATATGTCTTTTTTCGGTCTAACACACTATGTTACTACAACACTAAAGTAAAGGTTTATATTAAAAGTAACTTAGTTAACCTTGGAGATAAAAAAAAAAGCGTAATATATTTTCACGGGGTTTTTTTTAGCTTAATCTGCTATTTGTTATAATATAAGTAGGTTATTTGGTTGTTGCCCAGTTGTCTGCTTTTATAGTCTAGACCACCCCTAACTGCCTCCTAGTGGGAAGTCCAAAGTATATCAACAGGCAGCTTTACCTACATATTGTGACACAAGCGGATTAGGCACTATACGGGATCGCCATCTTCTTCACTCAATAACTCCAGTTGACAACTGGAACTTCTTCAAAAGTCTGGCGCCTGCCAGTTTTATTGCATCATAGCATCGGTTCACAGACTTCACTATGTACATTAACCGATACACGCACAAAAAAAATCCTGTTTGTCTAATAGCACAATAACATTCACATTAGCAGAGTCCATTTATCATCACTTTCTGTCACTATAGAGATCTTCTCTCTCACACATTCTGGGTTTCACCTCTGTCCTACCCAGGAGTCTCTAGCTAACAGAGAGACACATCTCTTCTTTACCCTGAGGTGCAACTTGATTAATCAGTAGAGGCACTCTTTTACAGCCAAAAAGACTACTTCCCTACTGGCCATCTTTGGTACTATCTAATCACAATATATAAAAGTGAAAATGTGTTTGTTCTTCATAGGCTTTTATATGGCTTGATGGATCTCAAGCAAGCTTGGTATATATACTTTTCATGGCCATCTTAGAATACTGGGAAGGGGAGTGAGGGTCAACTATTTGCTGCTCATTGCATCCAATAGCAGCACAGCTCTCATTTTACGACAACACCTTAAGGAATGATGATTGGTTGTTATGTGCTTTTTACACAGTTTCAATTAATGAGGCTTATTGTACAACCATGGTAAAATAAGATGCTTTGTGATTCAGCGTGGTGAATAATTTAGACATGTGGTGGATCTGGAATGCCTTTAAAAAAATGGAAACCCATTGGACAAGCCCAGCCGAAAGTAAAGAAGGTAAAATTCTGTGAGCAAGTGAACAACGTGAGCAACAACTTAAGAATGAGCAGGAAAGAGCCAGGACATCAAGGGCTACAGAGACCTCAGAACAAGCTTACGCCCAAATTCAAAAAGAGAAAGACAAAGCCAGTGCATCAAGGGCAGTAACACATTCCAATTAGTTACTGGAAAGTTTTCAGATATTGATGGAATGAGTTTCACAAGGACTACCATTAACATCCAAATGTTATTATTGGACAAATGAACCAAATCTGTAGATATTGTCATGCCAAAAAATGTAAAATGGGCCTCCTGGAAAGTGCTGTAGGAGTGGAGACCTAGGCGACACCAGATATATAAGTTGGTTTAAACTAAAAGGCATCAAGTTACATTATTCCTAGGTCATACTAGCCGATTACTTGAAAATTTGTATCAATGGTAAACATGTAAATAACCAAATTCCTGCACTCTACAGTTTCATAGATCAGAGTTTCATAGAGGTAACTTCACAACTGTCTACTTGTTTTTCACAAATGAATTAATTTTCAACATACATTTTTTCACATGAGGGTTGTCCTGATGAAGCTAGACAGGAAAAAGTACATTATGTACTACTGGAAGATCTAAAGCCATGAAACGTCAATTTATCCCAAACAACTACTGCAAAGGAACTGTGGTACAATGCAGAAACTCAGAATATCTCAATGTCTTCTCCATTCTTGTTTAGGTCCATAAATGATCAAATCTGTATAGGGAATGTAGTGGGAATATGGAAATATTCTTTCAGCTGACAACTAATGTGCCTGGATAGCTTTACTGAATATTAACACAGTCAAAATGTTTGAGAGACTGTCAAGTCTACTAGCCTTGTAAGGTAATGGAACTCCCCTGTGACTTTTAATATTCTCCTAATTTACAGTAGGGGGTTACAGCCAAGAGATCTATGTTTACACATGTACAGTTCTGTACATACCGAGAACTGGGCGAGTACAGGGTGTTTCATAATAACATGCATCAACTAAAGTCTGTAGGCAGTTTTTCGGATCACTGCACCCTAACCGGATCTCAGTTGTTTACTCACTAGCTTTATTTTACAGTCAGTAAACACAAGCTTCCTTTGCACTGCCATAAAAGCATAAAAATTAGCAGTCAGTAGGAATGAGTAGTAGGTAAATGCAGGGTGATTCTGCAATGATTTATAGCACTTAGTACAGATTTCAGTGTTTCTGTCCATCTCTCTACATGATGCCTCACTAGTAGCTAACCACTACATAGGATCTGACCCAGGATGACTCTTAGTTGCTTTTCCAGTCATTTGACCACCAGTATGTTAAGATGCACATTATAGCAACTTCAGTCACTCTATTCTCTGGTTTCATATAGCTCTGTAATTATTCCTTAGAACACTTTTTTTTAGGTCCTGTGCAAGCAAATCATCTAACAGACCAAGAGAAAATGTATCCCCACTGAGTGGTGGATAGGAAATGCATGTCCGGAGTAGAGCTTTTTGATCACCTCACTTTGTTAATATAGGTCTTTTTTTTATATTTTTGGTGGCTATATATTTCTTTCTTGCATATTATTCTTTTGTGGTATAAAGTAGTATTGTCAGGATCAAATGTGGGTGCATTTTGACTCATTGCTTTTGGGTTTTTTAAAACTTTTTTTGTATAATTTAATATTTTATTTACAGTGTGTTTTTGTACATCTAATAAACATGTATTTTGGGCTGAGTGCACAGTATTGTGTGCCCGAAGCTTGGGCGCAGCTAGCATCAGACACCACAAAGATACCTGTCCATATACTGTTTGCTACAGTCTGGTCAGAGCAGTTCAGTTGGTGGGCACTTCGTTGATACTACCATCCAGCTTCTTGCATTCCAATTAGGCGCTCCCGCTCAAACTCTGTTAACTGGGCGAAATCTTTTCAGTTGCATCGTAAAGGTATGTCTAGTGGTCAATAAGCTCTACACAGGCGGAACAAGAGGTCACTACACATAAGTAGCCTCTGAGAGCCTTTTTATAAGCCAAGAGTGGAACAACTCAGGGCCTCAGGTGGCAAAACCGTTCATCTAATCACCACAACTCTAATCATTTGCACATTTGCCTGAGATGTAACTGCATGTCGGGTTTTGCAGCAAAACTCAAAAAAAACCTTTTTCCAGGTGCTTGATTATTTTTTTTACAAAGAGTGTATATGTTCTCAGTGAGATTATAAGGCCTATTAAAAGGTCTGACATTGACTTGTAGTCAAGCTATCTTTTAACCACTTGAGTGGCGGGTTTCTTACCACCCTGTCGTGCCCACCAGGGCAGGTTTTTTAAAATGGTCTAATGATTGAATTTCAACTAATTTTGCAGTTGCGTCTCAAGAGCTATAACTTTTTCATTTTTCCATTGACATGGCCATATAAGGTCTTGTTTTTTGCGGGACAAGTTGTGATTTTTTAAACAGGGGGGAGGAAAAAAAGAAATGGGGAAAAAAGAAAAAAAGGGGCCATGTCATTAAGGGGTTAAATAATGTATTAACTTCCTTCTCTGGGTCATTACGACGCACACGGATACCACATGTGTGATTTGTATTTTTGATGTTTTTACAAAGTAAAGGGAGGCAAGTGTTTTTATTATTTTTTTTATCATTTGTAAACTTTTTTTTTTACATTTTTTTATTTTTATTTATTTATTTTTGTCCCTTTAGGGGACTTCCACAGGGACCCATCTGGACCCCCTGATCACATTCCGGGGGTCCGAGAGTGACAGCCCTTTATATGCTGCAGTGAGAGCCCTTTACATGCTGCAGTCACATAGACTGCCGCATGTAAAGGGTTAACACAGCAGAGATCGGAGGTTTTCTCTGATCTCTGCTGTAAGAGCTGGTACCTAGCTGTCCTCTCACAGCCAAGCACCAGCTCTCCCTGCAACAGAGACCATCCAGTTGCTTCTGACAAGCCGATGGTCTCTATGGCAACCTGTAAACAAAGCAGGAGATTGCCAGCATATCGGCAATATCTTCTGCTGGTTTTTCAAAGCCCTTGCTTTGTTCTCTGTGGGTCTGTGCAGGCAGAGCACAATGTCACAGCTTGTGGCATTGTGCTCTGCAGCTCTCATAGTGATACATAGCCCGGAAATCTTCCGGGCTATGTCGCTATGAGCAGTTGAGCTCGTCCCGGAAAATTTCCAGGCATGCCACTTAAGGGGTTAATAGGTGACACTGTAACATCTTACATTTGCATACCAAATTTCCCAGAGAAGCATTGTATGACCTTTTAATTCCCCTCGCACCTACTAGGCTGGATGCAATGTCACATCATAGACCTTGCACCCAGCCATGCAGAAACCTGCTGTACACTAATGAATGGCAAAAACCCTGAAACGGCCGTCTGCCCATGGTTCTAGAGAATTTTGTTTTGGCTTATATTCCCGGCCATGTTATTTGGCCTGTTATAAGGTTAGACATTGACTTGTACGAAAGCTACCTTCTAATAGGTGGCATTGCTAAGGCATTGTAACATTTCCCATTCCCATGGCATAAATAGTACACACTTGAACTTAATTATTTTATGTACTGTAATTACTGCTGTTATTATTGGAAGCATTTATCATGAGCCTTGCAACATTTTAACAGGCCACTCCGGTGATTTTCTTTCTTCATTCATTATGGTGTTATCCCTCAAGTATATATAATTGAGCTAGTGTTATGTTAGTTAGTTAATTCTTCCTATTGGAAACTCCCAGTCACTTTTTCCTCAGATGGTCATGTGATCTCAGTTCTGACCAGCTCAGGTTTACTTGGGAGTTATTTATTCATTTTCTAGTCAGATTCTTAGTCTGTATGATGCTATTACATGGATCTACTACTGAAACATTCTACAGGAGAATATAGGTATTTCTGTCACAGTTATTGATGATGATGATCGCACAGCTCCTGTCACACAGTTATAATAGAGGAGATCACAGCTCATCCTCTTGATTGTATACTTATGGTCTGTAGCTTAGTTACGTGAATATAGAAGGTAGTAATTAAACTGTGTGTCCCCCCCCCCCCTCCCTTCCCCAGGCAGAATGGTATGACATTAGCTAATGCTGTGAGAATGCATCACTGGATTGATATGAAACGGAGAGCAAAAAATCTAAAAATCTCAGCCAGGGTGCTGCAATATACAGAGGAGACCTCCGGCGTGTGACACGTAATCAGGTGAGGGGGGGGGGGGGTGCAAGGATGGAAAAATGTGTCTTTGCTGGACTGTCTCTGTAATAAATAGGTCTCAAACCTCACTCTAGTTAACTACATTTTCACTGAAGGTCCATTCACACTAAGCAATTTGGTTGGGGCACAAACTGCACCAAAAACAGCATCAGTAAAACTGCATGAGTTTTTGCCATGGTTTTGCCACAATTTAATGCTGCAAACAGTTGGTTTTGGCAATGTGATTTTTGGTGCGATTTTTATCGTAACCAAAACGCCCCATGCGAATGAACCCTTAGCGCCAGAACTTGATCCTATGACATTGATAAATATTTCCCATTGTTTTAACACATAGCTGGGAAATGTACTAAAGACTTTCGCTCTTACACCAGTCTTTATCAGCAGCGTGCGGGAGAAAGATATGCCAACTTTATAAAGTAGCAGGCCTATAGACACATGTGGTGTACATTTTGTTAAACAAATTCCAGAATTTCAAAACTACACCAGTTCCTAGCATATATTATAGTAAATGTGTCCTTCTGCAGTTACACCACCCTGTCTGCTGAGCTACACCCACTTTATCCGAAGTGACTAAAGCAGCACAAAAGATCACAAGTTATTGCGCAACTGTGATGTGCGGCATAATTTCCTGACTTTTACATCACAATTGTGGTGCACAGCCCCAAATAAATTCCCCCAATACTTTGACCACATTATGAGAATTGGAATATTTTCTCTAAAGCCCCATTTAGATGTGTCAACTGTCGGGCAAACAATGCCCGACATTCCTCCCTGCATGTACTAGCTCACGTGCACCTGCACAGGAGCGAGTATCGCTGGCTCACAGCAGGGTGGCTGGAGGAGATTTCTCTCCTCGCTCCCCCGCCCCTCTCCATTCACTTAACACAGCGGCCGTTCAGCACTGAATGGCCACTGTTTACACTCATCGTTCAGAATTTTAAGCTGCATAAAATCCTGAGTGATGAGTGTAAACAGCAGCCGTTCAGTACTCAACGGCCGCTGTGTTAAGTGAATGGAGAGGGGCGGGGGAGCGAGGAGAAAAAATCTCCTCCAGCCGCCCCGCTGTGAAGCAATGATACTCGCTCCTGTGCAAAAGCATGTGAGCTAGTACATGCGGGGACGAGTGTCAGGCATCGTTTGCCCGACAGTCGGCCCGTCTAAATCGGGCTTAAGGCAGTGATCTGTAGGGAAATTAGTGTGTGGTTTGTGGTGCTCAGTCCTTCATTTAGATCAATGCTATACTCATTATTCATCATCTGCTGGTAAATGAAACAATGGTTTTGACTGAAGTTGATTCCATTGGGAAATCCACATCTAATACCTACGGTAGTTGTTGGTAACATATTCAAAGGGTTGTATACAGTGTTTCTTCTAAGCTAAGAAATTTTGATAGGAAAGAGTTAACATAATATACTAATAAAGTCAACAAGCCCAAATAGGGTGCAACTACACTGCAGCATTTTTTTGATGCAAAACACAGGCAGAGCTCTGCTGATTGCGGCTGGCACCTAGAGTTACCATATTGTTTGAATAGACGAGTTCAGCTCCCAGTTGAAATCAACGTTTCTCGGCCTGTGGTTTTAAACCTTGGGGACCTCTCACACGAAATGGAATAAGGCCCCTCTCACACAGCGCTTTTTACCGCGATAAGCACGGCGCTTTTAGCACTGCACTAATTGCGGTACAATGCTCCCATTGTTTTTAATGGGACTGCTCACACATCCACAGACAGCCACTCAAACACAGCGCTAAAAAGCCAGTGCTTGATGAACCAATCAGAGCCGGCACTCGACGCACCAATCAACAATGAATGGCTGTGATTGTTGCATCGAGCGCTGACTCCGATTGGCTGAGCCAGCACTCTAGAACCAATCAGAGCAATCTCATGCTAGAGGCGGGGTTTTCATTCCCTGTTACCAGCAATAGATTCTCTGTTGGTGTTAATAACTAGACGGGAAGCCTGCAGGAGCACCAGAGAGCAGCGGCAGGGACCCGGACAGCACCTGTCAGGTGAGTATTGTTTTGTTTTTTTTTCAGCTTCCTTGGCTGCGTTTCCAGTTGTGCTGAAAATGCAGCCAAAACGTTGTCAGAAACACATGACAACACTGCTGAAACCACAGTAAATACAGCTTTGAAAAATGCAGCATTTCTGCAAACGCCTGTATGAGGGAGGCCTTCCTTGGTCTGCGTGGACATTTCTCCATCACAATTATATCCATATGGAGCTTGAATTCCGCATGTGTTAACATTTGCTTCTTTACTTCAAAACTGCAACATTAAATTCCAGTGGAAAACCTTTCTGCTATGGAATTAAGGACGTCTTGTGGAATTGTTGTTACAGATTTCTAACATACAGGAGACGTAATTCCACAATAAAAGTCTGCAGAAAAAAGCTATAAATTCTGCAAGATGTTCAAAAGTTAAAAACGCAACGAAATCCGCACTAATTGATAAAATTTGTATCTGCACTGCATCCTGAAAAATCCGCCTTAAAATGTGGGTGTATATATATATATGGGTAATGGGAGGGCAAATCCACAGAGGCAGTTTTAGCTGTGGATTGTGGAAATACTCTGTCTGTGTGAAAGGTCCCTTATAGGTATACCTGTCTACAGGGTGTGATATTTAGGCAAAAAAAAGGTCAGCAGGCAAAAGCCTCAATAAAAAGAACTTTTAAATGTTATTGAATAGAATAATATTAAAATATCCCCTTACAGAAGTGACGAGTTCCCAAGCAAAAAGAAATAATGCATCAAAAAAAAGGAAGGCATTTACATGTCACACACATGCAAGGAATATCCAATGCTATCACAATCATGTTTACAATAATGATAATTATAAAACAAGCATATTAAATACCACATATTCACATGTACAGGACAACCATAAGAACATGAACATATCAATGGTGTCAACCTTATAACCTGTGCCCCGATGCGTGTTTGGCTCAAGCTTCATCATATGTAGTATTTAATATGCTTGTTTTATAACATGTGTGAGATATTTTCCTAATCCTGGGCAACCCTTTTAAGCATCAGATACTTTGTAACAGGTGGCGCTTTCAGTATTTGGTACAAACTAGTGGTCGGGGATACAGTCAGCATTCAGTATCTTCTGAGCAGTGGTGAATTCAGCAAGCTGATCCCTAGAGGTTCAGTGGCCACGTAATTCTTGGTGTGCCGGTCTCCTCCTAATCCCGTAGTGGTATCCTGTTAATTTCACGGCACAGTCCGTTGTCTGCAATTAGTGATTTCCTGTGAGATCAGATTACATAGCTTTCAAGGCCTACTAAAGCTGCCCACACATCAATCTCTACAATTAGGATTCTTAGCTGTGTCCCTAACATGGCTTAGCCTCAGGAAGCAAGTTCTATTTTTGAGCTGTATATGTAGTTATTGGGCGGTTTTAATAAACTTTGGTAGCAACCACCACTGTTACCATTATGTCCAGGTTATATGCACTACTTTTCATGTATATTGATTCTGTTGGCTTATAATTCTAATTAACTTGTATTTGAGCTAATGACATATTGTTAGTTGTGTGTTCTTGTTTCATATGCATGTAATTAAAAAATATTACGTTTTACAGATACCATGTACAACATACAGCCATAACATAAAAAACATCGTTCCCATCATGCTACTAAAATAGTTCTGAATCGTTAAGACTTGGACTTCACAGGAGCTCTGAAGGTGTCGTGTGGTATCTGGTACTACAATGTTAGCAGCAGATCCTTGAAGTGCTTGGAAATGTGAGGCAGGATCCCCGCGGATCAGACTTGTTTTTCCACAGATGCCTGATTGGATTCAGATCTGAAGCACTTGGAGGCCAAATCAATGCCTGGAATAGAGATGAGCGAACGTACTCGTCCGAGCTTGATGCTCGGGCGAATATTAGGGTGTTCGGGATGTTCATTATTCGTAACAAACACCACACGATGTTCGGATGTTCGGGTTACTTTAACTTTCTTCCCTGAGAAATCTTTTCTATATGCGCTCAATGGGGCCGGCGGCAGCAGCGCCAACCCCATTGAGAACATATGGAAGACAAATCCTTCTTCTCTGCCAGCTGTGACAGAGGAGAACGATCGTTATGCTGACAGTGCGGGGGGGGGGGGGGTGTCTCACTCTTGCCGCTATTGTGGCTTAATAGTGGGACCTGTGAACTTGAGATGCAGCCCAACATGTAGCCCCTCGCCTGCCCTATCCGTTGCTGTGTCGTTCCCATCATTTTCTTGAATTGCCCAGATTTTCACACATGAAAGCCTTAGCGAGCATCGGCGAAATACAAAAATGTTCCGGTCGCCCATTGACTTCAATGGGGTTCGTTATTCGAAACGAACACCCGAACATCACGGGAAGTTCGTTTCGAATAACGTGAACCCGAACATTTTGGTGCTCGCTCATCTTTAGCCTGGAACTCTTTGCCATCCACCTCAAATTAAAGCCTATTTCACTCAGGCTACAAAATTGCACAATTTTGTAGCGATGCAACATTGAGGCTGCATCCACTTGGGCTACAATGTGAAGCCCATGGTTTCTAATGGGGGTCTTGATTAGAAAAATCCAAGTGTATACAAAAAGGGATCTCCGCGTTTCAGGATCCGGGGGTATATTAAAAACAGACCTATGTTACACCACGTGTTTCAACAGACACAACCGCCTTTCTCAAGTATACAATATTAAAATTGAAAGTCACATATTTATAAATAACAATAAACTACTCATAGTTGGTCCTGCGTCAGACGCCGGGTTATTGCAGTGACGTCACTGGTAGGAGGGAAATTCTCCTCTGTGTCGATCACGTGCGGCAGGAGGTGGAGCGCTACATGCGTTCCAAATTCATACACATTGTGTGGAGTGCAGCGTGCACTACTCGGAAGCGTAATAGCGTCACTACAGTACTAGGATCTATAGTAGTAATACAAACTTTAGATACGTTCATATAATAAACAACCAATTAAAGGTATAGTACCCAGTTATGCGCATATATGGCAAAAATTAGTAATATTTAACCTCTTATGCAAATCATGATTTCATGAGATCTAATTAGCTCTGTTTTGTATTTCATAAAATACTAACTGACAGAAACCTGAAAAATATTATACAGAGAAAGATGTGATATGCTGCAGTTGGGCAATGAATAGAAATATACTGTATGCTCAATACAGCCTCAGATATTCAAATATTTCTGGGAAAGAAAATTACAAAATACCAGGCTGTGCTAATTACCTTCTTCAATTCCGCCTTTTCATCCTATTACCTCATTTAACCTTTGTGAAGAAAGTGCATTTCACTCTAATTTTGCAAGAAATGACTCATTCAAGAGTCAGGTCAGTGAGATTTATTAATGAAAATGTCAGATTTATTTTCACGCTTGTTTTTGCACTGACGCTATTCAGAATATATTATTTGAGCTTCCATATTCACCCCTTTCTTAACATACTTGTGACATGAGATCACTAACTTTTGTGTGGCCTATACTGCCCATCTATTAGTTAACCGTTATAATAGTGCAATAAATGTTGCTTTCTTGAGTTCTAACTAATCTTAAAGAACAACCCGTCTTAACATATCATAATAATATATTGCCCATCCTGTAAAAGGTTTCCTAGGGTTATGAGCCATTACCAATGACTATTTCCTCTCTACCTGAGAGTGGCTTAAAGGGGTTGTCTCGAGGAAGCAGTGAAATTTTTTTTTTGCCCAGTTCCCCTTATTAAGCATACATTACTAAGCCCCCCTGTAAATGACTTTTCTAGCTGGTTTGTACTTACAGTTCCAGCGTTTCAGCAACTTATAAAAAGTTTCCCCAAGATTGCCGCCAGCTCTTTTCCCGTCGCTTGCTGTAGCCCGACATGCGCGCTCCCGAGACGCTACCAGCTGTGTCTCCCTGACAACCAGACGCCCCGCAGCCGCCGACCGGACCCCAGGATTGAACGCGGCCGACCAGTCACCCACCGCCAGGCAGCAGGTAACCGGCGCTAGGCCCCGGCTCCCCCGCGCTAGCCCCGGCTCCCCAGCGGTAGGCCCCGGCTCCCCAGCGCTACGCCCCGGCTCCCCAGCGCTACGCCCCGGCTCCCCAGCGGTAGGCTCCGGGGCCACAGCGGTAGGCTCCGGGGCCCAGCGGTAGGCTCTGGGGCCACAGCGGTAGGCCCCGGGGCTCAGCGGTAGGCTCCAGGGTCCAGCGGTAGGCCCCGGGGCCCAGCGGTAGGCTCCAGGGCCACAGCGGTAGGCTCCGGGGCCACAGCGGCAGCCCGTCACGCGTCACCCCCGTCAGTCCGTCACCCATCACTTACCTGGGCGGCTGGGCTGGGCGGCTTTGCTGGGCGGCTGGGCGGCTTCTCGGCACGGCTGGGCGGCTCTGCACCTTCCTCTAAGAGAGGATGGTAGCAGAATGGCCGCTCCAGCGCGCTCCCGTGAGGATACAGCTCATCTGCGCATGCGCAGAAGAGCTGTAGCGGCGAGCACGCTGAAGCGGCTCGTGCTCAGAGCAGAAGACCGGACTGCGCAAGCGCGTCTAAAAAAGCAAGCCGCCAGCGAATTTAGACGGAACCATGGAGACGAGGACGCTAGCAACGGAGCAGGTAAGTGAATAACTTCTGTATGGCTCATAATTAATGCACGATGTACATTACAAAGTGCATTAATATGGCCATACAGAAGTGTATAACCCCACTTGATTTCGCGAGACAACCCCTTTAATATTTACAAACCGTTCTTGAAGGGGTATTCTGGTAAGATTAAGCTATCCCTTGTTGTATCTTTTCACACAATTATGTATAATACTTTATTCACTGAAATCCCTGCTTATTTTGAGTTTAGGAGTCCAGTAGGTGATTCCACTCAGGGATTGACAGCCTTCCCTGTATAGCTGTCACTCAGTAACTAACATACTGCACTCCTAAACCAAGAACGTGCAGGAATTTCAATGAATAAATTACTATTTTTGCTGAATCTTTTCCTACAAAAGATGCCTGGTACGTGCAGTTTGGGTTGCATTTTCAACATAACGGGCTCCATTAAAGATGTAATTACTTAAAAGGTTTGTTTTTGATTAAATGGTTTTCTGGACATCAATACTGATGGTCTAGCCTTAAGATAGGCCCTTAAAGGGCTTGTCCAGTTATAAACTATCAATAGCTTATGCTTAGGATAGACCATCAGTAGTAGATCAGCTCTTCTCCAGGCCAATGCACTCATGCACAAAGCTGATTTCTGCAGGAAGCAGACAGCTCTGTTTCCCCTGCAGTGGCCCAACTTGGTACTAAAGGCAAAGTTTCCATTCCCTTCAATAAGATCTTTGACTGTAATACCAAACCTGGCCACTGCAGTCAGAATGAAGGTGTCTACTTCATGCAGAAATCAGCTCAGAGCATAAGCAAACTGGCCCTGCAAACAACAGGGATCCAAGGTAGCAGAGCCCCGCTGTTCTACAATTGATGGCCAATTCTGCAGATCTTACATATATTGTAAGAGCAGACAAACACTTTAAAGCTCTACATTAAAGTGTAAGGCGGCGGATAGTCTGTATCTAACATACAAATATGGTACACTTTTTCATACTCCTGCACTATGAAAAGTCATAGTCACAAACATACAATGTAATAAGCATCCATGTATACAGTAAATTTATTTAGAATTGCCCAAATTCAGGACCAAGATGCTTTGCTGCTAGGCACCATTTTTTAAACTTGACTTTGTTCTCCTCATTGACATGAGCACAGGGGCGTAACTATAGATGGTGCAGGGGATGCGGTTGCACCCGGGCCCAGGAGCCTTAGGGGGTCCATAAGACCTCTCTTCTCCATATAGGGAGCCCAGAACTATGAATAAAGCATTATAGTTGGGGGCCCTGTTACAGGTTTTGCATTGGAGCCCAGAAGCTTCAAGAAGTTATGTCTCTGTGCAGCATGGTTTAGGTATGGGTACGGGTACAGATACAGATAGAGGGGGGGGGGGCAGCTCACCTTTTGCATCAGAGCCCCTGAGCCTTTAGTTACGCCCCATGCATGAGCACATTTATGACTTAGAGCAACGGCTGTCACTTTGTGCTCCATGATTCAAACTGCACAACCTGAACTGACTCTAATATAATGGTTTGCTAATATTACAATCATATCATAAGTCAGAGGCTTGTGGGTGCATTCATATGAGTGAGTGCTCAGAATTTTCTGTCTTGTGAATGACAAATCACCCGTGAGTGACCCATTACAAATAATGGGTTGTACTTTTGTGCAAGTTTTGTGTGTCTTTCAATACACATAACTGGCACGATTTTCTCGCCTGTGCGAAAACACCCTTAATGAGACTCTTGGACTGAAAATAAATTTTACCTGTTTAAGTCAAAGTTTTTCAACAAGGTTTTTCTGCGTAACGCCCCTGTACATAAATACCAGCTACTTCCTCTATGGACTAAGGTCACTGGACAATTCTGCGGCCCGTAAAGATCAACAACGGCATATTCTGATTAAATGCACTGTACTTTCACATCCAAATTGCTATCTAGAACATTTTGTGCTTTCTGGCACCAGAATCTGATTCTTAAACTACCCTTCTAAGGACAAAACAGACTTTATTATAATCAGAAGTTTAACTTTAGCTTCTAACGTCAGTGCGCTGAAATTAGAAAGACAAGAAATTACCTCCTTTTTGTGTTTTTACATTTAACATTTGTCACATCGTGAAGATCTTGTTTTGATTATCTGCCAGAAATGATGAAGGAAGATTAGAACACGTACTAGCAACTCTTGAACAATGATAAAGGGTTGGAGAGAAGACTGAAGAAACACACTGATTTCACTGAATGTCAAGGTAGGCAATCTCTAAAATAAGTGACTAGTTTCAAGTGGGCTAAAGTACATTTGGACCGAATCCACAGAAAACAATCATGGCAGTATCTTCTGCAAATGCCCTTTTTATAATAATTAACAGTGTACAACATATTAAAGATATTGTTTATTAACCTATTACACATCCGTGCTATTTGCTTGTCATAACCTTTATGTGTGTTTTACATAATCTGTATGAAGAACACAGTGAAGTCTAAAGTGGTACTTTCTGTACTCACTAACATTGGAAAGTCCAACTAACAAATTTAATCAGCACTTTCTACAAATGAATCAAACATGCACATAAGCATGGCTGCAACAAGTACAGTAGCAAAAATGTGCCTCAGCACCCATACACAATATCTGAATGAAATTACATAACAGTTTTATTTACTAACCACACAAAAGTGTAAGTTTTAGTGCATGTTTTGGTCAAAGCATGTAGACCCATAAACCATGCCCACAGGGCTGGATTAAAATATTGCAAATGGAGCACCTACTCTAGGACCCGCGTTCACCTATGTCCAGTGGGAACCCCTCTTGCCTGCTCTTCAGGGGGCTGTTGGGGTCCAAAACTCCAGTTCTCACCAGTTGGGCAGATCTCTTGAAATGCAGTGATGTCCAACTTTGTGGTGGTGTAAAAAAAACGACCCAGAGGTACTCACCTTGCACAGTGCTCCCCCATGCAGCTCAGGATGATGGCTCATCATTCTCTTCCTTTCTTCTAGGGTCAGCGTGGTCACATGATACATGCGTTGATATGTGCCGCCCGTGACACATAACAGGCACTGGTGTGGAAAGGCTAGCACTGGGCACATGTCAGAGGATGTATCATATGATCATGCTGACCTTGGAAGAAAGGAGCAGAATGAAGAGCCCTCCTGAGCTGCATGGGGGAGCTCTATGCAAGGAGAGTATACCGCTGTTTGTTTTTAACCAGCAAAAAAGGCCATTATTACAAAGGGGGCAGAAAATTGCATAATTTTTTACAAAGGGTGAGGAAAACGTGGCATTAATAATAACGGGAGCAATAAAAGGTGGCATAATTTAAAAGGGGGTAGAAAAAGGTGCCATTATTATGAAGAAGCAGAAAAAGGTGGCATTGTTAATAATCGAGTCAGAAAAGACAATATTATCACATATGGGGGCAAAAAAAACAGCATTATTAATAACAGGTGCAGAAAAAGCGGCATTATTAAATAACAGGCCAAGAAAAGGCAGCATTATTAATAAGGGGGCAGAAAAGGTTGCATTATTAATAACTGGGAGAGAAAAGGTTGCATTATTACTTATGGGGAAAGTTTACTTGCAGGAACAGAAAAGGTGACGTTTTTACCTACAGGGACAGAAGTGGTGGCCTGGCTGTATCTATTATGGGGTCAGAAAGAATGGCATTATTTATTATAGGAGAGGAGAGGGGCAGTATTAATTACAGGGGCATTATTAATTATGGGGTCAGAAAAAGGGCATTTCTGCTATGTGAAGGGCACGAAAAGCAGCACTTACTACAGAATTACTATTTGGGGCACTATAGATTGCATAGAAGTGTGAAAAACATAGGGTGGGTTACGGAAAATCAAAGAGCCAAAGATTTCTCTGTGTTAAATTCTGCAGGGACAAGTTGTGGCATGAAGACGTCATTGTGATGGTCTAGGTGCAGATACAAAAGAAGAGGGAGAGAGAACAACATTAAATCAGAGATGACGCCACCTGTGAACATTGGAGGTAACTGAACTATAATCAATGTCATTACGTAGAGCTGGTAAATGACAATTAATTAGAGATATACTATTACTATGAATGGGTAACTAGCAAGCACTTTTACTGTGAAGGGCTACAAAGCGCATGGCTTAGTATAAAACGGGAATGACCTAAAATTTCGGTATGGCACACAATGTTAACCACAATATTGCCACACTAGTAAGGGTGCACATGGGGGGAGTGGGCTGGCATAACTGACTCCATACCCAGTGCAGCCTTAATATGGATGGGTGCCTAACTCTGAACAGACACTTTTCTTTGGGTCTAAGCTTCCAATGTATTCAAGTAAAACAGGACCCAGGCTACATACCAAGGCCTTAGGGCAAATGGGTAAATTTGGGTGTATTTAACTGAAGGTTAGTTTGTGTGTGCTACAGAGAGTTAGGGAGCAGAATCTGCTGTTTTGCCCATATGCAGTATATGGCAGACATCATAGCAGCATTCTCCAGCCAAATAGAAATACAGCATGTAGAGGGTACATTTGGTGAAAATGCAGGATACAAGTCATACCATGGTTACAAATAGTGTTATTGCTAATGTACACACAATAGCTGAATATTCTGAAAAAGTCATCTGAAAGTGTGGGTGAGCTATAAGGATAATGGTTTTGCATTAGAAATTTACATTTCCAGATAGACCTTTATGAGAGACGATTGATGGAACAGGTCCTCTTGTCTTTGGCAAACCATGGAACAGAGGGCAGGCGGCAAAAATACAGATGAAAGATCCTAGTCTGCAGGACTGGGAGGAGTCAGATGTGGAAGCAGTACGAAAAAAAGGCTTTTACACCGACTACTACTCTGCATAAATATTTATAATCATTATTTTTATACCTTTAGGTTGCCTGCAGCACTGCTATGTGTATATGTAATGTGCGTGTTACAGAGCTTAATGTATATGAACTGAGTATACAGCAGATCTTTGTGTGTGATGTGTGCATGTAGCAGAGCTGTGTGTATATGAACTGTGTGTACCTGTGATGTGTGTGCACTGGAGAGCAGTATGTATATATTGTGTGTGCTGCAGAAGTGCGTGTACATATGTGTATAGTTCCTCCATTTTCACAAGCTCAAAAGTAATCGGACAATTGAATGACAAGCAATTTCTTGTTCTAGTGTGGTGTGATACTTTATTAATTCATGACAAATTCAGGAAATAATAGATCTGGAAATGATTCCAAGTGTTGAATTTGTATTTGTTAGCTGTTCATGGGAACTCTGAACATGTAGCCTGAAGAGGTGTCAGTACAAGAAAAGAAGGCCATCATTAGGCTGAAAAGTGAAATGAAAAACAAATCTACCAGAGAGATAGCAGAAAGTTTATGAGAGAGCAAATCAACAATTTGGTACATTCTGAAAGAAAAAAAAGTACTAATGAGCTCAGAAATACCCAAAGGCCTAGAAAAGCATGGAACACAACTAAACTGAATGGTTGCAGAATTCATTTCTTGGTAAACAAAAAAATCTTCAACATCTTGTCAAGTCAAAAACACTCTTGTGATACAGAAAAGCTGGGGGCAAGCTAATGCCAGAAATAATTCCATTGTTTTGTACGACATTGTCTCTGGCATCCAGCACATAAGTTACAGGGATGCAAAAGGAGAAAAAAAACATAGGTCTATCAAGTTCAAACTTTTTGTATCCATTATACGTCATTATGTGCTAGATTGATTATAACCAGAGATGAGTGAGCATACTTGCTTAGGGCCATTGCTCGATCGAGCATTGCCCTTAGCGAGTACCTGCCCGCTCGGGAGCAAAGATTTGGCTGCCGGCGGCGGGCGGGGAGCAGCGGGGGAGAGCGGGGAGGAACGGAGGGGAGATCTCTCTCTCCCTCTCTCCCCCCCGCTTCCCTCTGCTCATGGCCGCAGCTCACCTGTCACCCACGCCGGCAGCCAAACCTTTTCTTCTGAGCGGGGAAATACTCGCTAAGGACAATGCTCGATCGAGTAATTGTCCTTAGCGAGTATGCTCGCTCATCTCTAATGATAACCCACAGTTGTCGTTAGTTATTAGATAAGCATTTAGTTTTGTTTTTTTTAAAATGGCGGCCACCAACAAATTCAAAATAATAAAGTCTATTTATAACGTTTTGGGGCTACCTAGCAATTGGCATTAAATATTGTCAAGTTTGTGATGCCAGTCTGTATACAGGCTGAAACCTGTGCTGGACAAAATAATAATAAAAAATAGAAAACTTAAAATAAAATAGGAAATTAGCCTTCCTCCCAGAGTGCAGTTTGGTACACTTCAGTGCAGATGTTACAGTGGTAAGAAGGGAACTCCAGGAGTCAGGATTATCATTAAAAATTAAAATGATTTACTTAAACTAACATATCTTCATGGCATGGATTAACTCTGAGGTAGATAGCTGTTGGCAAATACAGGAAGCTTGTCTGTACATTAGGGCTCAATCACAATTGAAAATGCAGGGAAATTCATCCGTACACTGTGTATTGCCCTTCTTCTCTACTTCACTTATGCTTTACATATAAATTTCTTTCTCTCTTTTACTTCTGTTGCCCAGCTATTTCCTTTACTTTTTCCCCCTTGTTTAACAGTTTAACGTCCTCTATCCTTCTTTCTGTAATCTTCAGTCTCTAACCTTCTGTATATATAATCCTTTATATCTTTCTTGTCTTAATACAGTTCTTCTTTCTATATCCTTCTTTTGTTACTGTTATCTAAACTGAATCCTCTCTTCTTTGCGTTGTCTATCTTTGATGTAATCATTTGCTTGGGTACTCACACCTCTTCCTTCCCACTGCACTGACTCTCCTCAGTCAACTTCTCCTTCATTTCCTCTGTAGACTAGGACTCTCTTACTTCCTTACTAACTACTGCCTCTCTCCTTTTATCTGACTTTTCTAAACCAACAAGTGCATAGAACTTATCCTCCAGTCCTAGGACCACTATCTTGCTAAAGAACTAGCCAATACCTGAACTGGTAGGAATACTGGAATGAATAACCAATAGAGTGCAAAGTAAAATATCAGAAGACTTATGCATTGCAAAACTAGTGCAACATTAACATTTTAAAGTCACACATATGCACTTAAGAATAACCACTAGAGATGAGCGAGCACCAAAATGCTCGGGTGCTCGTTACTCAAGACAAAATTTGCGCGATGCTCGAGGGTTCGTTTCAAGTAACGAACCCCATTGAAGTCAATGGGCGACTCGAGCATTTTTGTATATCGCCGATGCTCGCTAAGGTTTCCATTTGTGAATATCTGGGCAATTCAAGAAAGTGATGGGAACAACACAGCAACGGATAGGGCAGGCGAGGGGCTACATGTTGGGCTGCATCTCAGGTTCCCAGGTCCCACTATTAAGCCACAATAGCGGCAAGAGTGCCCCCCCCCTTCCAACAATTTTTACTTCTGAAAAACCCTCATTAGCAATGCATACCTTAACTAAGCACTACACTACCTCCAACAAAGCACAATCACTGCCTGCATGACACTCCACTGCCACTTCTCCTGGGTTACATGCTGCCCAACCCCCCCCCCCCCCCGCACGACCCAGTGTCCACAGCGCACACCAAAGTGTCCCTGCGCAGCCTTCAGCTGCCCTCATGCCACACCACCCTCATGTCTATTTATAAGCGCGTCTGCCATGAGGAGGAACCGCAGGCAAACACTGCAGAGGGTTGGCACGGCCAGGCAGCGACCCTCTTTAAAAGGGGCGGGGCGATAGCCCACAATGCTGTACAGAAGCAATGAGAAATCCAATCCAGTGCCACCTCCATCAGGACCTGCACACGTGGGCATAGCAATGGGGAACCCATGTGCCACACACTATTCATTCTGTCAAGGTGTCTGCATGCCCCAGTCAGACCGGGGTTTTTTATAAATAGTCACAGGCAGGTACAACTCCGCAATGGGAATTCCGTGTGCACCCACAGCATGGGTGGCTCCATGGAACCCACCGACTGTACATAAATAAATCCCATTGCATTGCCCATCACAGCTGAGGTAACGTCAGGTTTAATGCAGATGGGCTTCGGCCCACACTGCATTCCCCAGTCAGACTGGGGTTCTTTAGAAGTGGACACATGCAGTTACAACTCCGTGTGGACCGACAGCATGGGTGGGACCCAGGAAGCCACCGGCGGTACATAAATATATCCCATTGCATTGCCCATCACAGCTGAGGTAACATCAGGTTTAATGCAGGTGGTCTTCGCCCCACACTGCATGCCCCAGTCAGACTGGGGTTCTTTAGAAGTTGACACATGCAGTTACAACTCCGTGTGGACCGACAGCATGGGTGGCTCCCTGGAACCCACCGGCGGTACATAAATATATCCCATTGCAGTGCCCAGCACAGCTGAGGTAACGTCAGCTTTAATGCAGGTGGGCTAAAAATTACTAGGATTACAATGTAGGCGAGGGCCCAAAAAAATTGGTGTACCAACAGTACAAATGTACTTCAGAAAAATTGCCCATGCCCAACCAAGAGGGCAGGTGAAACCCATTAATCGCTTTGGTTAATGTGGCTTAATTTGTAACAAGGCCTGTAGGCGGCCCAGTTAAAATAAAAATTGGTTCAGGTGCAAGTTTCCACGCTTTATTGAATTGAGAATTGAAACGTATATACATTGTTTACAAAACTTATATGACTGAGCCTTGTGGGCCTCAGAAAAATTGCCTGTTCGGCGTGATTACGTGAGGTTTCAGGAGGAGGAGCAGGAGGAGGAGGATGAATAGAATACACAGATTGATGAAGCTAAAAGGTCCCCATTTTTGATGGTGATAGAGAACGATGCTTCCATCCGCGGGTGCAGCCTACGTATTGTTTAGGTATCGCTGCTGTCCGCTGGTGGAGAAGAGAAGTCTGGGGAAATCCAGGCTTTGTTCATCTTGATGAGTGTAAGCCTGTCGGCACTGTCGGTTGACAGGCGGGTACGCTTATCCGTGATGATTCCCCCAGCCGCACTAAACACCCTCTCTGACAAGACGCTAGCCGCAGGACAAGCAAGCACCTCCAGGGCATACAGCGCTAGTTCAGGCCACGTGTCCAGCTTCGACACCCAGTAGTTGTAGGGGGCAGAGGCGTCACGGAGGACGGTCGTGCGATCAGCTACGTACTCCCTCACCATCCTTTTACAGTGCTCCCGCCGACTCAGCCTTGACTGGGGAGCGGTGACACAGTCTTGCTGGGGAGCCAGAAAGCTGTCAAATGCCTTGGACAGTGTTCCCCTGCCTATGCTGTACATGCTGCCTGATCTCCGCGCCTCCCCTGCTACCTGACCCTGTGAACTGCGTCTTCTGCCACTAGCGCTGTCGGATGGGAATTTTACCATCAGTTTGTCCGCCAGGGTCCTGTGGTATAGCATCACTCTCGAACCCCTTTCCTCTTCGGGTATGAGAGTGGAAAGGTTCTCCTTATACCGTGGGTCGAGCAGTGTGTACACCCAGTAATCCGTAGTGGCCAGAATGCGTGTAACGCGAGGGTCACGAGAAAGGCATCCTAACATGAAGTCAGCCATGTGTGCCAGGGTACCTGTACGCAACACATGGCTGTCCTCACTAGGAAGATCACTTTCAGGATCCTCCTCCTCCTCCTCAGGCCATACACGCTGAAATGACGACAGGCAAGAAGCATGGGTACCCTCAGCAGTGGGCCAAGCTGTCTCTTCCCCCTCCTCCTCATGCTCCTCCACCTCCTCCTCCTCAACGCACTGAGATATAGACAGGAGGGTGCTCTGACTATCCAGCGACATACTGTCTTCCCCCGCCTCCGTTTCCGAGCGGAAAGCGTCTGCCTTTATGCTTTGCAGGGAACTTCTCAAGAGGCATATCAGAGGAATGGTGACGCTAATGATTGCAGCATCGCCGCTCACCATCTGGGTAGACTCCTCAAAGTTTCCAAGGACCTGGCAGATGTCTGCCAACCAGGCCCAGTCTTCTGTAAAGAATTGAGGAGGCTGACTCCCACTACGCCGCCCATGTTGGAGTTGGTATTCCACTATAGCTCTACGCTGCTCATAGAGCCTGGCCAACATGTGGAGCGTAGAGTTCCACCGTGTGGGCACGTCGCACAGCAGTCGGTGCACTGGCAGATTAAACCGATGTTGCAGGGTTCGCAGGGTGGCAGCGTCCGTGTTAGACTTGCGGAAATGTGCGCTGAGCCGGCGCACCTTTCCAAGCAGGTCTGACAAGCGTGGGTAGCTTTTCAGAAAGCGCTGAACCACCAAATTAAAGACGTGGGCCAGGCATGGCACGTGCGTGAGGCTGCCGAGCTGCAGAGCCGCCACCAGGTTACGGCCGTTGTCACACACGACCATGCCCGGTTGGAGGCTCAGCGGCGAAAGCCAGCGGTCGGTCTGCTCTGTCAGACGCTGCAGCAGTTCGTGGGCCGTGTGCCTCTTCTCTCCTAAACTGAGTAGTTTCAGCATGGCCTGCTGACGCTTGGCCACCGCTGTGCTGCCACGCTGCGCGACACCGACTGCTGCCGACGTGCTGCTGCTGACACATCTTGATTGCGAGACAGAGGTTGCGTAGGAGGAGGAGGAGGAGGAGGAGGGTACTTTAGTGGAGGAAGCATACACAGCTGCAGATACCAGCACCGAGCTGGGGCCCGCAATTCTGGGGGTGGGTAGGACATGAGCGGTCCCAGGCTCTGACTCGGTCCCAGCCTCCACTAAATTCACCCAATGTGCCGTCAGGGAAATATAGTGGCCCTGCCCGCCTGTGCTTGTCCACGTGTCTGTTGTTAAGTGGACCATGGCAGTAACCGCGTTGGTGAGGGCGCGTACAATGTTGCGGGAGACGTGGTCGTGCAGGCCTGGGACGGCACATCGGGAAAAGTAGTGGCGACTGGGAACCGAATAGCGCAGGGCCGCCGCCGCCATCATGTTTTTGAAAGCCTCCGTTTCCACAAGCCTATACGACAGCATCTCCAGGCTGATCAATTTGGCTATGTGCACGTTTAACGCTTGAGCGTGCGGGTGCGTGGCAGTGTACTTGCACTTGCGCTCAAACACTTGCGCTAGCGACGGCTGGAGACATTGGTGGATGGGGCCGAGGACAGCGGAGGTGAGGGTATGAGTGCAGGCCGGGAGACGGTCGTGTCTGTGTCCTGAGAGGGGGGTTGGATCTCAGTGGCAGGTTGGGGCACAGGGGGAGAGGCAGTGGTGCAAACCGGAGGCGGTGAACGGCCTTCGTCCCACCTTGTGGGGTGCTTGGCCATCATATGCTTGCGCATGCTGGTGGTGGTGAGGCTGGTGGTGGTGGCTCCCCGGCTGATCTTGGCGCGACAAAGGTTGCACACCACTGTTCGTCGGTCGTCTGCACTCTCAGTGAAAAACTGCCAGACCTTTGAGCACCTCGGCCTCTGCAGGGTGGCATGGCGCGAGGGGGCGCTTTGGGAAACAGTTGGTGGATTATTCGGTCTGGCCCTGCCTCTACCCCTGGCCATCGCACTGCCTCTTCCAACCTGCCCTGCTGCTGCACTTGCCTCCCCCTCTGAAGACCTGTCCTCAGTAGGCTTAGCAAACCAGGTGGGGTCAGTCACCTCATCGTCCTGCTGCTCTTCCTCCGAATCCTCTGTGCGCTCCTCCGTCGGACTTACTGCAATTACTACTACCTGAGTGATAGACAACTGTGTCTCATTGTCGTCGTCCTCCTCACCCACTGAAAGCTCTTGAGACAGTTGCCGGAAGTCCCCAGCCTCATCCCCCGGACCCCAGGAACTTTCCAAAGGTTGGGCATCGGTCACGCAAACATCTTCGGTGGGATAGGAACCATTGCTGCCCATTCTGGGCAGGGGCCCGAGAACAGTTCCTGGGAGTCTGCCTGCTCCTCAGAATGTGTCATTGTAATGGAGTGAGGAGGCTGGGAGGAAGGAGGAGCAGCAGCCAGAGGATTCAGAGTTGCAGCAGTGGACGGCGCAGAACTCTGGGTGGTCGATAGATTGCTGGATGCACTTTCTGCCATCCATGACAGGACCTGCTCACACTGCTCATTTTCTAATAAAGGTCTACCGCGTGGACCCATTAATTGTGAGATTAATCTTGGGACGCCAGAAACGTGCCTCTCTCCTAATCCCACAGCAGTCGGCTGCGATACACCTGGATCAGGAGCTCGGCCTGTGCCCACACCCTGACTTGTGCCTCCGCGTCCTCGCCCGCGTCCACGTCCTCTAGGCCTACCCCTACCCCTCAGCATGGTGTATTACCAGTAGTGCAGAAACAGAACGCTGTAATTAAATGTGCCGCTTATTGGCCTGTGGTTGGAGGCTGACTTTGCTTACGGAACACACAGCAGAGCCAGGAAAGAATTTTGCGCAAGCCTGTAGTGAGACGTAGGTGCGTATGACTGAGCTAGTGGAATTCACAGCGCAGAAGCAGTCAAGTGTCCAAAGGCCACTAGTAGGCCTTAAAGGGGTTGTCCCGCGCCGAAACGGTTTTTTTTTCTTTTCAACAGGCCCCCCGTTCGGCGCGAGACAACCCCGATGCAGGGGTTAAACAAGAACACCGGACAGTGCTTACCTGAATCCCCGCGCTCCGGTGGCTTCTTACTTACCTGCTGAAGATGGCCTCCGGGATCTTCTCCCTCGGTGGACCGCAGGGCTTCTGTGCGGTCCATTGCCGATTCCAGCCTCCTGATTAGCTGGAATCGGCACGTGACGGGGCGGAGCTACACGGAGCCGGTCTCCGGCACGAGCGGCCCCATTGAGAAAAGAAGAAGACCCGGACTGCGCAAGCGCGTCTAATTTGGCGATTAGACGCTGAAAATTAGACGGCTCCATGGAAACGAGGACGCTAGCAACGGAACAGGTAAGTGGAAAATTTCTGATAACTTCAGTATGGCTCATAATTAATGCACAATGTACATTACAAAGTGCATTAATATGGCCATACAGAAGTGTATAGACCCACTTTGTTTCGCGGGTCAACCCCTTTAAGTGTTTTGCTTCTATTTTTTTAAAGGCTGAGCTGAGACAGCAGACAGATACTGTAGGCTGCGTATATATGTATACTGTTTCCCTCTAGACGGGATGACGGCGGTGATGTAACAGGCAACGCAGAGCCAGGAAAGAATTTTGCGCAAGCCTGCTGTAACACTTAGCTGCGTATTAATTAGGACTACTACCCCCAGCAGAGACGCAGTACACTCAAGACGGTCACAGGCAGCCCAAAGATAGTATTTTTCCCAATTTTTTTGAAAAAGCCCACTGCCTATATAGACAGTATATCTCTTTCACCTTTCCCACTGTCCCTGCCTCACCACTACTGGCCCTATACTATGTAAAATTACTGCAGACTGTTTCCCTCTGGACGGGATGACGGCGGTGATGTAACGGGCAACGCAGAGCCAGGAAAGAATTTTGCGCAAGCCTGCTGTAACACTTAGCTGCGTATTAATTAGGACTACTACCCCCAGCAGAGACGCAGTACACTCAAGACGGTCACAGGCAGCCCAAAGATAGTATTTTTCCCAAATTTTTTTGAAAAAGCCCACTGCCTATATAGACAGTTTATCTCTTTCACCTTTCCCACTGTCCCTGCCTCACCACTACTGGCCCTATACTATGTAAAATTACTGCAGACGGTTTCCCTCTGGACGGGATGACGGCGGTGATGTAATGGGCAACGCAGAGCCAGGAAACACTTTTGCGCAAGCCTGCTGTAACACTTAGCTGCGTATTAATTAGGACTACTACCCCCAGCAGAGACGCAGTACACTGAGGACGGTCACAGGCAGCCCAAATATATATTTTTTTTCCCAAATTTGTTTGAAAAAGCCCATTGCCTATATAGACAGTATATCTCTTTCACCTTTCCCACTGTCCCTGCCTCACCAGTACTGGCCCTATACTATGTACAATGACTGCAGACTGAGGACGCAATGCTCTGCACGGCCGATATACAAAAAAAAAAAAAGTGCAACACTGCTAAAAGCAGCCTCAACAGTACTGCACACGGTCAGATGTGGCCCTAAGAAGGACCGTTGGGGTTCTTGAAGCCTAAAATAACTCCTAACACTCTCCCTATAGCAGCTCCAGCATCAGCAGCACTTTCCCTGATCTATGTCAGAATGCATCTGTGGCGAGCCACGGGAGGGGCCGATTTAAATACTCGGGTGACACCTGATCTCGCCAGCCACTCACTGCAGGGGGGTGGTATAGGGCTTGAACGTCGCAGGGGGAAGTTGTAATGCCTTCCTGTCTTTCTATTGGCCAGAAAAGCGCGCTAACGTCTCAGAGATGAAAGTGAAAGTAACCCGAACATCGCGTGGTGCTCGCCTTGAGTAACGAGCATCTCGAACACGCTAATACTCGAACGAGTATCAAGCTCGGCCGAGTACGTTCGCTCATCTCTAATAACCACATTACTTTATGGAGTGTATAACTCTGGTACACTACACATTACTAGGTAGGGCATTCCATAGTTTGACTATTTCATAGTTTGCAAAGCACCCCATGATGGGTGTCACTGTATGGAGTGTGCTCTAGAGCTGAGACCATTCTATACTCCGCGGGTGTTGACCATCTTTGACAGCTGACACTTGCCTGCAGTAGCTGCATTTGTAGATAACTCAGGTCACAACTGTTAACCCTTACAATGCCACTGTCAATTCTGGCAGCAGCATTTAAATGTCTTGATCAGTATTTTTATGCTCCCTTGTGATGAGATAGTCAGTTGCTGGGTGATATGGCAGTTTGGGGCCTTCTAAGGGCCCCCAGAGCTGCCAGGAATGATCACATATTAAAGGAGATGTCCCGCGCCGAAACGGGTTTTTTTTTTTTTAACCCCCCCCCCCGTTCGGCGCGAGACAACCCCGATGCAGGGGTTAAAAAAACCACCCGCACAGCGCTTACCTGAATCCCGGCGGTCCGGCGTCTTCATACTCACCTGCTGAAGATGGCCGCCGGGATCCTCCGTCTTCGTGGACCGCAGCTCTTCTGTGCGGTCCACTGCCGATTCCAGCCTCCTGATTGGCTGGAATCGGCACGTGACGGGGCGGAGCTACACGGAGCCGCTCTCTGGCACGAGCGGCTCCATAGAAGACTGCTGAAGACCCGGACTGCGCAAGCGCGGCTAATTTGGCCATCGGAGGCCAAAAATTAGTCGGCACCATGGAGACGAGGACGCTAGCAACGGAGCAGGTAAGTAAAAAACTTTTTATAACTTCTGTATGGCTCATAATTAATGCACAATGTACATTACAAAGTGCATTATTATGGCCATACAGAAGTGTATAGACCCACTTGCTGCCTCGGGACATCTCCTTTAAGGCCTATGGTAACGTCCTAATAGATTGCAGGTCAGAATACAATGTAATGCAATACAACAGTATTGTCTTATTCTGTATGAATGATCAAACAATTGCAAATTGAAGTTTCCAATAAGGGCTTACAAAAAGTAAAAACAAGTCAAATTAAGTTTCTTTTAATTGTTAGAAATGATAAAAAATATTAAAAGTTTAACCTGCCCTTCCTATTCATTGCATCCAAAAAAATTGACTGCCTTCATAAAAGTCTACTTTATTAAACTACCATATTATTAACCCCTTCACGACGCGGCCCTTTTCCCCCCCATTTTTGTTTTTTCATCCCCCCTTTAAAAAAATCATAACTCCTTTATTTATCCTTTGACGTCGCTGTAAGAGGGCTTGTTTTTTGGGGGACGAGTTGTAGTTTTTAATGGTGCTATTTAAAGTATCATATAATGTACTGAAAAACTTTTTAAAAATTCTAAGTGGAGTGAAATGAAAAAAAAAACGACATTCCGACATCTTTCAGTGCGTCTTGTTTCTATGGCGCACAAACTGCAACATTTTCTGCGATCATCTTGTGCGCCCAATAACTTTTTTATTTTTCCGTCGACGTAGTTCAGCAAGGGCTCATTTTTTGCGGGATGTCCTCTATTTTCCGTTAGTACTAATTTGGAATACATACAACTTTTTGATCGCTTTTTATTGCGTTTTTTTTTTGGGAGACAGGGTGACTGAAAAAGTGCATTTCTGGCGTTCTTTATTTTTTTTTTTTGCAGATAACATTCACCGTGCAGAGTAAATAATGTGCTACTTTGATAGATCGGACTTTTACGGACGCGGCGATACCAAATATGTATTTTTATTTTATGATTTAGATTTTTTAATTATAGATATGGCAAAAGGGGGATGATTTAAACTTTTAATACTTTTTTTTTTTTTACAAATGAAAAAAGTGCATTGATCTTTTTCTTACTTAACTTTTAAGTACCCCTGGGGGACTACAATATGCAATGCTTTGATCGCTCCTGCAGTATGACGTAATGCTATAGCATTACATCATACTGCATTCTGACAGGCAGCTTATCAAGCCACCCCACGGGAATGGCTTGATAGGCAGTCTCTCAAGGCAGTTCTGGGGCCTTTCAGAAGGCCCCCGGCAGCCATGACACCTGCATGGCTCCCCCGATTTCACCGCGCAGGGGGATGGGGCGGCATACAGGACGTTCGGGGGCTTTAAATGCCGCTGTCAAAATTGACAGACATTTATTTTACAAAAAGATTCAAACACCTTTAATGGTTTAGATCAGTGTTTCCATACTCCAATTCTCATGACCCCCCCAAAAGTACAGGTTTTCAGGATTTCCATAGTATTGCACAGGTGATGTCATTATTGTCAGTGCAGATATTGCCTCAGTTGCTCTCTATTGGATATTCTGAAATCATGGCCTATTGTGGGGTAGTGAGGACTGGAGTTTGGGAAACACAACTGTAGAGCAACTCCTAGTTTTCACTTGCAAAGAAAGATGTAAAATACTGATCACAATACATCTTTGTGAAAGTGACCCAATTATTAAAAGATTGTCAGATCATAAGCACAATTTAGACTGCTATGATTTAGACTATTTCACATGTATCCAGCGAAGGACAAGAAACTGCATGGAGCTTTTCAAATAACTAAAAGACTTTAATAAACTATTAAAGGGATTATCACAAAACAGACTTTTATCGCCTATTCAAAGGATAGGTGATAAAAGTCTGATTGGTGGGGGTTTCACTGCTGAGATCCCCTGATCCTGAGAACGGGGTCCCATGTCTTCTTCTGAATAGAGTGGCACTGTGCATGCGTGGCTGCCGCTCCATTCAATCTCCTCCTCACTGTGGAGGTTGCAGTGAGCACGCAGTGCGGTGGAGGGAGGACACGAGACCCCCATTCTGGGGATCATTCAGGTTCTCAGCAGTAAGGCCCCCACTGGTCATACTTTTATTAACTACCTTATGAATAGGTGATAAAAAACTATTTTATTACAACCCCATTAACCCTTTTCAATCCAATTTTGGATTTAGGGTTTCCTAGGGGGCTTTCTCTTTCTGCCATTATACAATGGCGCCTTCTGCTGGCTAGAGCCAGTACTGCGTTATGTGACATGCTGGAGAGGCCCCTGACAACAGAGCGGCCAGTAATCTACAGTAAGAATACCCTGTCGGACGTCTTCCGACATCAGAGCTGTACAGTCTTCAATTAGAATATCTTTAGACGTCAGACAGTGGATTGGAAAGGGTTAAGTGAGTCACTATACACCTATGGAAAGTATTTCCAATTAGAGATACTGTTTACTGGTTCATGTCTGTTGTAATTACTCATTGATGACAGTATGCGGGTTTATTACAACTTTAAGATCAACTGGACATGATGGGATACATAAATAAATGTCTTAGATTACATCTGCTCTTCAATAGTAACTTTGTAAAATACACTCTCTTTCCATTGTACATTGTTTTCTAGTTCACTGAATAAATTCATCTTAGTAACAAATCAATATTTTCATTCTAGTTGTCAAAGAAATTATTTCTTTCATCTTTCTTTATTTTTTAGGTGAAATAAACACCAAAATATCAGTAAACTTCACAAGTGTAATATAATATAATAATATACCCAATATACCTTAAAATAAAGGTGAAATTGTACTTGGGAGATTCATGTACATTGTCATATTATAGCTCTCGACAACCTTCAAGTTGTAAGAAGCTGTAATACAGCACCTATAGAAACCTACAGGGCCATACTGTATCCTATGGGACCATTTCTATGCCTCCAGATTCATATAAAAGCATGAAAAGATTTTTTTAGGATTCATATGAAATCCAGCAGAAAAAAATTGTTGCCTAGGTGCCGTTACAAAAGAAATCCTTCGTAATAGGCAAAGTGCAAAGGCACTGTATGGTTGTACATAGAGTGCCTAATGTTCTTCAGTACACTATGGCAGGAAGTCCGTGTACTTCAAAGGCCTGATGCACATGGTTCGCTGTATGCATGAAGCCTTACATGTATCTATTAGGATTAGTGTCCGTGAGCCTCACAATAAAGTGCCAGGTACTCTACAGCATTTGTGTACTGCAATACAGGAGCAAAGCCCATATTTTACCCTAGGCACTTGAGGTTTAATGCCTAGATTGATGCCTTACTGTAAAAAGCAACACATGTGGATGCCAGTAAAAACAAGTTTTCATTTTCAGTAATCCAACCCCTGCCTACCACCACACTTTTTAGAGAGGAGGGAGGACTACATTTACCATCAAGCAGACCAGTGGCCACACCATGAGCTCTCTAGCTTCTGCCCTCCAACACATAGAACAATATAGGAAGGAAAGTGAAATGCCAGGCAAAAATATGCAACTAATGATTACAATTAAGAACCTTGCTATTAGAAGAGGACAGAAAGAACAAAGACAAAAAATTCTGAAGAAAAGTAAAGAAGCAAGAGACACCGATCACAAACTAAAATGTTTCTGTATAAATGCGCAAAGCATGGGAAACAAACAAGGAGAATTGGAGCTCCCAACACAGGAAGAGAAATATGATGTGATAGGCATCATGAAAACTTGGTGGGATGATGCACATGATTGGAATACAAAGTTTGAATGATACAACTTATTTACAAGAAACAGGCTTAATAAAAGGCACCGAGGAAATAATAGGCCTGTGAGCCTGACTTTCCTGACTACCAGGAAAGATCTTTGAAAAAATTCCTAACCAGCAGCTATGCAAGCGCTTGGATGAGAATGGAAGGTGTAAGCAAGCGGGTGCACTTGCCTGCAGATCGACAACTCTCAGATCGGAATGGGCACCGACCACATAGAAGTACTCTCTGGAGATGTGGATTTCCTTTAAAACCTGGCTCCTGCCAGTCTTTATTCACAGTACAACCAACGTAAACAGAGTCCATATAACGTTCTTCAACAAAACATAGAAGTCCACATACACACCCCACCTGGGTGTTAAGGTTAGGGTGGTCACCCCTGTCGGACTCTGGCCTTTCCTAGGCCACTGGCCTGCAGCAGCTTAGCTCTGCTGCACAGTTCCTCTCTGGCTCTCTCAGCCAACATCTCCCTGGGTGTAGCAGGAATGTACCATTATATCTAACTTCCTGACCACACCTATGGGCGTTTTCCCTTTTCTCAGGCACCAGAATGCCTGTCTGTTGCTCCATACTGGCCATTCTCTGTAGTGCACCTCTTCAAAGGGAACAGGGAAGGGACTTGTTATTTGTATAGCGACAACTTATCCCACAGCACTTTCAGGTAATTTATTATCCCCAAAAAGCTGAGTACTCATTTCACCGACCTCGGAAGGATGGAAAGCTGAGTCGACCTTGAATCGGCTACCTGAACCTTGCGGAGATTGAACCTGCAACTGTCAGGTCGTGAGCGAGAGCTTAGAACTGCCTTAACACTCTAGCAAACAAGTCATGCCAGACTATTCTTATTTCCTTCTATGACAGAATCCCTGACTGGGTTTATTAGGGAAATGCGGTGGATATAGTATATCTTGACTGTAGTAAAGCATTTGACAAAATGTCTCATACCATCATTTTTGAAAGAATGGCCAAATGTGGGATCAACAAGACAACTGTTATGTATATTCACAACTGACTTAATGATAGTACTCAAAGAGTGGTCATAAATGGCTGCACATCCAATTGGAAGAATGTCTCAAGTGGGGTACCACAAGGCTCTGTCCTAGGCCCAGTGTTGCTCAACATTTTTATAAATGATCTAGATAAGGTAATGAAGGGGAAACTGATCATATTTACCGACGGCACAAAGCTAGGAGGGATAGCTAACACCAGAGGAGCGATTTCAAAAAGATCTAGACAAGCTTGAACAGTGGGCTGCAACTAACAGAATAGTATTTAACAAGGAGAAATGTAAAATCCTACATCTGGGCAAGAAAAATGAAAAAAGCACATACAGAATGGGAGAAATTGAGCTAACCAGCAGCACATGTAAAAAAAAGTCTTGGGTTTACTAATAGATCACAGACTGAACATGAGTCACCAGTGTGATGCAGTAGCAAAAAGGGCAAACACAATTCTGGGATGTATTAAGAGAAGCATAGAGTCTAGATCATGTGAAGTAATTATATGTTACGGCTGGCCGGGACAGGTGGACAGGGGGTCCCTACGCCAGCCCTCTCCCGTGTCCCTACCTACTTGCCCCCCTGGGCTAGGCCTCAGGGCGACAACTGGGAGATGGTCCCTGTGCTGCACTAGGGACAGGGACCCCAAGAAGACGCAAACAACTAAGCAACTAGAGAGAAGTCGGGAAACAGGTCGGGTCAAACCAGAAAGGCACGCGTGCAGTACAGGAGGACAAACCAAAAACAGAGTCCGAATAGAAGCCGAAGTCAGAACACAAGTTGTCAGGTCAATAATGCGGGTGTAGGCAGATGGAGTCAGAACCAAACACTGGCAACCAGTGTCTGGCTCAACCAGATATATAAGCAGAACTCCCCACCCAGAAGGGTGGAGAGAAGTCACATGACACCAGAGGGAATTACAAGGTCGCCTCCCCCCGGAGGTGCGCACTGACCAGAGCGCCGCGTGGCCAACCAGAGGACAGGTGCACCTGCCGCGACCAACCACCAGAGCGGGGGAACCCCGGACTCGGCTACCAGGCCGGGCCCCCGCAGCTCCACGATGAGGGTTCTACCTCACCCAGACACCGTCACCCGTAGTGGTAACCCCATCTCTAACATTATCCCTCTCTACTCTTCCTTGGTCAGGCCTCATCTGGAATACTGTGTCCAGTTCTGGGCATCCAAATATGAAAAAGACATTGGCAAATTGGAGCAAGTTCAGAGAAGAGCTACCAGGATGGTGAGCGGTCTGCAAATCATGTTCTATGAGGAATGGTTAAAAGATCTAGGAATGCTTAGTCTGCAAAAAAAAAGGCTGAGAGGAGACTTAATAGCTGTCTACAAATATCTTAAAGGGGTTGTCCCGCGAAAGCAAGTGGGTCTATACACTTCTGTATGGCCATATTAATGCACTTTGTAATGTACATTGTGCATTAATTATGAGCCATACAGAAGTTATAAGAAATTTTTCACTTACCTGCTCCGTTGCTAGCGTCATCGTTTCCATGGAGCCGTCTAATTTTCAGCGTCTAAGCTCCAAATTAGACGCGCTTGCGCAGTCCGGGTCTTCTTCTTTTCTCAATGGGGCCGCTCGTGCCGGAGATCAGCTCCGTGTAGCTCCGCCCCGTCACGTGCCGATTCCAGCCAATCAGGAGGCTGGAATCGGCAATGGACCGCACAGAAGCCCTGCGGTCCACCGAGGGAGAAGATCCCGGCGGCCATCTTCAACCGGTAAGTAAGAAGTCACCGGAGTGCGGGGATTCAGGTAAGCGCTGTGCGGTTTTTTTTTTAAGTCCCTGCATTGGGTTTGTCTCGCGCCGAACGGGGGGGCTGTTAAAAAAAAACAAAAACCGTTTCGGCGCGGGACAACCCCTTTAAGTGTTGTCACAATGCAGAGGGATCAGTCCTATTCTCATTTGCACAAGGAAAGACCAGAAGCAATGGCATGAAACTGAAAGAGAGGAGGCACAGATTAGATATTGGAAAAAACTTTCTGACAGTGAGGGTGATCAATGAGTGGAACACGTTACCACGGGAGGTGGTGAGTTCTCCTTCAATGGAAGCCTTCAAACAAAGGCTGGACAAATATCTGTCTGGAATGATTTAGTGAATCTTCTATTGAACATGGGGTTGGACCCGATGACCCTGGAGATCCCTTTCAACTCTATGGTTATATGATTGCCTCTGCAACCCATTCCTGCTGCCACAAAATGAAAATAAGGGCAGCCACACCCACAAGCAGCATACTCCATGGATTCCAGTTTGGGTCAGGTGCTAGGCTGGAGCAGGGTCCATGAGCAGGCAGTCTACAGATACAGCTGCCACCACTCTTACGATTCACCTTTCAATTGATGACAGCAGGCGTGGGCCATGGGGAGGTGTGTGTTAGGATGAAGAGTAGTCCATGGAGGAGGCCTTCGGCCCACAAGCACAGATGCTGTCATTTTCAATTAGTGGTAGTAAGAGAAGGAAGAGAGGGGTGCAGCTGCTAGCCTCCGGAGAACACTGCACGAATTGGGAGGTCCTCGGGTAGGACGTTGCTGCTCTTACAGTTTTCTGTAGAATACAGCCACTATGTCTAAATTTATCACATGGGCGTATATATGATGCATATTACACACTTTTTTTTATGTGTGTAACATGTAGTATTGAATCCCCATTGATTTGCATCGGGGAATTCAGATCTTTTTCAATGTGCCTAGTCCTATTTTGGTTTACATTATGGACCAAAATAGCTCTTTGAAGTGAATAGAATTGTGTAAATACACATTGAATGCGCATGATACATGTGTACTCACTGCGTATTTACACATGAAATCAATAGACCTTCTTGCGTTTTTTTTTTTGTATGTGCAAAACGCCTTTATAGGATCACAAAAATGTGCAAACAGAGCCAGATACGCAGGGAATACACGTTTCAGTCCGTGAGAATGCTGCGTATTCTCTGACCAAAAACTGCGTATGTCCATGTGAATAAGCTCCTAAACTGGGCAGCTGCGTGAGGAGCTTGGATGGGTATACTTTGAAAGTTTGGAGTCAAAGATGAACTCTGCTGAAAAGAGTTGTGGTAAAGAGATGGCACAAGTCAGATAGAGAAGATCAACTACAATCAGAGAAGATGAAAAGTGCAAGTCACTCTGTTTAAGCATTTGCTCGGCCCTTCACTGCGCATGATTAGTACTATATTCACTTGTCTGGAAATCCATCAGTATGTGGCAATAATATTTGGTCATGGCAGACTATTGAGTCATTCATCTATGAATGATGGCTGGTTAACTGTGAATGGAGGTGGGTAGGCTGGATATTGGTCTGGCCCACCCGCCTCCACTCAGTAAGCGCTCCGGTATGAAAGCATAGGAGCGATTATCGCTGGGACGGCTATTGGGTGCTGAAGTTGTCCCATGTAAAAGGCCCTAAACTACAGAACACCAGGACTCCGGAGTTGTTTACCGCTGCTGTCAGATGCAAAGTGAAAGACAAGTAGAAGTACATTTTTGATTGATTTGATTTTTTTCCTCACAACAATTATATTTTTCTGTGGTACACAAAAAGTAGTGGTGACTCTTTCTTTAGCAAATGTGTTTTTTTCCCAGTTTGCTTAGGGCAGAAATCAAGTCTAATTCCTTTTTATACATGATTGCCATTGACTTTATGGGGCTGTATCCAGTCTTAGTGCCTAGGACAGTGTGAGCTTCAAGGGGATTTTCACACTTGTTTATGACCTATCCTCAGTATAGGTTATCAAAAGTTGATCGGCAGCGTTCCGCTGCTTGGGACCCCCGCTATGTGTTGGAAACAAGTAGCTCCATACACTCTGTAGTGGCCCGGAATGGTACTGCAGGCTCAATTCCCATGCTTTTTAAGAAACGATTTTTTTACACTTAAAAGGGTTGTAAGAACCCCTTTCTATTAGCCCGAGCAGAGAGCAGCTGCAAAAAGGATACATTCATATGAAGGGGCATCCTGTAATATCAGATCTCTCCTGCAGCTGCTGTAGAGAATATGTGAGGCTGTCTGCAGCTTCCCAAAGGAATCAGCAGTTCTCAGCCGCCAGTGCATCATCCTTTAAGGAAAGGGTAGTCTAGAAGGGAGAACCATCTTTTGATACATTTTTGTACCACTTTAACATTAATCTAAACAATAACAGTAATCTCTTACCTGAACCCACCAAATGAAGGTTCTGCCTAAAAGTTTATGGATTAACAAATTGACAAGACAACCAGGAATTCCCAAAGCATGCAAACAGTAACATAAAGTTCCTCAACCTCAGTGGAATAAAAGAAAAAAAAACTATGCAGAAAAATTTATTAGGATTTCTCTTACTAATCAGCAATTACACTCCATCAGATAGGAAAGTGAACTCTGTACATTTACTCACTTATTCAAGGAAAGCAATTCCATATGCCCTCAAATCCTGGTAATACAACAGTTATAGGCAATTATTTTCCTCCGCTTCAGGACATCAAGCTTCATTATGAGGAAAGTACTCTAAAGTGTATGTTTATTAAAGCATACTAAAAGATAAAATGCGCAACAGCACTTTTTTTCGGGCACCCTTCTTTATGAATAACATACAATTTATCCTTTTCTATTCATGCTTTGTTGCCCTCCATTCCTTAACATAAAAAGTAGCATCCTGACTTCAAACCCCTCTGTCTACTCTTAAAGGGTTTGCCCCGCGAAAGCAAGTGGTGTTATACACTTCTGTATGGCCATATTAGTGCACTTTGTAATATACATCGTGCATTAAATATTGGCCATACAGAAGTTATACACTTACCCCCTCCGGTGTTGGCGTCCCCGTCTCCATGGCGCCCACCGAAGCCTTTTTTTCCCTCGATTAGACGTGCTTGCGCAGTCTGCCCTCTTCTGTCCGGCTCCGGTGTGCTCGCGCGAGCACGCCGGAGCGGCCCCATTCAGCGGGACAGAAGAACAGACTGCGCAAGCACGTCTAATCGAGGGAGAAGAAGGCTTCGGTCGGCGCCATGGAGACGGGGACGCCAACACCGGAGGGGGTAAGTGTATAACTTCTGTATGGCCAATATTTAATGCCCGATGTATATTACAAAGTGCATTAATATGGCCATACAGAAGTGCTTAACCCCACTTGCTTTCGCAGGACAACCCATTTAAGTGAGTTTTTCTACTAATGACATTTTCTATCTCCTTGTTGGAGGTGCTGTCAAACCTTTATGTGGCAATGGTGGGAGAAAACCTGAGTTAAGCTCTGGTGTAGTGATTGCTATGGTACAGGTCCCCATAGACCACTAAAGGTACCTTCCCACAGTACAACTGTTGGGCATGTAAGTGCCTGACAGCAGTTCCAACGACTATCACTTCAGTGATTTCACACAGGAATAATAGTTGTTCAGAGAAGGGAGTAAAAGTGCAATGGAGGTGTCTTCCAACCAACCGCCTCCATTCACTGCAAACAGGCAGTCGCTCAAAGATTGAGCGACTCCTGCTTACACTAAGGCAACTATTGGCCTGTGTGAAGGTACCATAAGGCCAAGGAGGTCTGAGGACAGTGGGAGTGGGAATACGCCTGAAGACTCGCTGCTGAGAGACGAGGTTCATGGGGAGAGAGCTTCTCCCCTTGTTGAAGTCCCTAGGCTGTTGGGCTTGGAGGAGAGCATCATCAAGGCTGCGGTGAGCTGTCAACTACTTCTGCAAACGTGACCCAGAAGAGTGCCGCCATGTGACAGGAGAGGGAGTCTCTGATCTGAGGAGAATGACATAAGCTGCGGAGGTGACCAGACCACAGACCAGGATTCTGACCAGTTGACCATGCTGCAGATCAGAGCCAGGTGAGAGCGGGAAGAAGAGGCAGTAGAAAGCAGGGTTAGCTCTGAGAGGTCTGAAGAGGAGCCAATGCCAAGGCACGTTTTAACCTTTAGGGCTCACTCAGACGAGCGTATTTAGCCTGCATATTATGAGCGCATTTTTTTAAAAGTGTGTGATATGCAGTGTGCAGCAAATACACATGTGACATGCGTACTTACAGCAGATTTTACACACCAGACTATGATAATTGTGCTTATTACTTGCAAAATAGGGCATGTTGCGTTTGTGAAAAATGCAGGACTAATGGCCCAATGTAAATCAAGGGGCTTTAATGCTGCGTATCATGTGCGCAAAAAATCTGTGCCTAATATGGAGGCTAAATATGTTTGTGTGAGTGAGTCCTTAGGAGTAGTACTGCAGGATAAAGTGCATTCCCCAAGAGATAAGGCGCTGGAGTCTAGAAAGACCTTTGTACTAATAACACCCCTGTATCAGAGAGTTCCCCCTCTGGACTAAAAACCAGTCAGTGACTGTTATGGCCCTTTTACACGAGTCAACAGTCATCACTGATGTCGCTGACGTCACTGCTAGGTCATCAGTGCTTGTGCATAGCGTTTAGCCTGCAAGACATCACTGGATTCTCGCTGGCCGAGCAGGAAACGTTTACACGTTACGAGAAACCAGCCATCCAGCGATAGTTTTTTCGCTGACTTTCGCATTTACACTGAAACACTTCAGTAAAGGCCCATTTACATGTAATAATTATCGCTCAAATTCATTAGTGTGAACGAATTTTGAGCGATAATCGTCTTGTCAGTGATAAGACTGAGCGTGGCCTAACAGAACAAGAGCAGCTGGCGTTAGCATGATTGTATGTATATGTCACTCGTATGGCCATAGGGCCTTATAGTTGCTAGTGTCATTCGAGTATTTTTGCCCCCCATGCAGTGCTACCTGTAAATACCATGAACAGTAAAAAAAAAGTTTAAAGTTGCTAAAAATAAAGATTGTCTCCTCATGCCAATTATTTCTGCATCATCCAAAAGAATCTGCTGTCCTCACGTCTTGCACAAGCGCTTAATAAGACAGGTATGATTTTGGTGTTGGATGCCTAATACCCCTTCAGTATAGAAAATGTTACACATATCTAAAGTTTGCTTTATATTTGTCACTGCAGCAACTGAAAACTGTCATACATATGAAAATGATTAATACCGACAGCTTTATAAATATGGCGCACATGCTTGTACGACTCTATATTTAAACCAAAGGGCTTACTACAATATTTTTAATAAATGAACCCCATTATTTTGGAATCTTCGGGCTCTTGCTTTGATCTGGGATTCATGATTATTAAAGGATTTTGCCAGGTTTTTTTTAAACCAGGAGGCAATTGGGGAAAAATAAATAAAATAAAATATACTCACCCGTCCCGGACCCCTGTTGCTCCAGTACCACATCTCTGTTTCCCCCCCACTGGACCTGTTTACATGCTGCAGTCAGTCTGCATTTGGAAGCCGCAGCCAATGACAGGCCTCGGCAGTGCACAGTGATTGGCTATAGCTATTTGTGATGTTCCGTATACAAACTGACTGCAGCATGTAAACAGGTCCAGTGAGGGGTACAGGATGTGCAACGCTAAAGCTGCGGGGTCCGGGATAGCATGTTCTGTAATTATTTAAAAATTTCCAGCTGCTATTTTTAACCCCTTAGCGCTACAGAGCATAAAGTTACATCCTGCAGCTGCAGGGTATTATGAAGGAGGATCGTGGTGCATTGCAGCTGTTAACCCTTTAAATGCCGCCTTCAATTCTGACAGCGCCATTTAAATGCCTTGACCTATGTTAGGGGTCCCGTACAGCCCCCCAACGATAAGACCGCAGGTTGCCATGTGGTTGTCATGGCAGCAGGGGGCCTTCTGAAAGGCTCGAGGGCTGCAACTGCAGAGTGCCTATTAAGCCAATGCCTGCAGCATGGCTTGATAGAATGCCTGCCAGATTGCCGCATGATGTAATGCTATGGCATAACATCATACTGTAGGATGAAAGTATCATAAGTAGAGATGAGCGAACGTACTCAGTAAGGGTGACTTCGCAATCGAGCACCGCGATTTTCGAGTACTTCACTACTCGGGTGAAAAGTACTCGGGTGCGCTGTGGGTGAGCGGGGGGGGGGGGGGGTTGCAGCGGGGAGTGGGGGGGGGGGGGAGGGAGAGAGAGAGGGCTCCCCCCTGTTCCCAGCTGCTACCCCCCACTCCCCTCTGCAACCCCCCGCCCCACAGCGCACCCGAGTACTTTTCACCCGAGTAGTGAAGTACTCGAAAATCGCGGTGCTCGATTGCGAAATCGCCCTTACCGAGTACGTTCGCTCATCTCTAATCCTAAATTGTTGTCTCCTATAGCGGCTTAAAAAAAAGAAAAACGAGTTTAAAAAAGTTTTACTAATTATTTAAAAAAATTAAAGGTAATAAAAGTAAAAAAAACAACTTTGCCATGGTTATAATAAAAGAATCTAATTTGTAAAACAAAAATACATATTTGATATCGCTGTGTCCATAAAAGTCTGATCTATCAAAGTCACACATTATGTACTCTGCATGGTGAACGTCGTCAGAAAAAATAAAGAACACCAGAATTGTACTTTTTTTGGTCACCCCATCTCCAAGAAAAAATGCAATAGAAAGCGATGAAAAAGTCGTATGTATTCCAAAGTGGTACCAACAGAAACTACAGGACGTCCCGCAAAAAATGAGCCCTCGCACAACTATGTCAACAGAAACATGAAAAAAAATGATGGCTGCCAATAGATGACGGCAGAAAATAATTTTAAAAAATTAAATATCTTTGGAAGAAAATAAAAGTAGTACAGCAAACTATATATATATATACATATACATATATATATATATATATATATATATAAATTTGGTATCGCAGTAATCATATGGATAACTAATAGAGTTATGATTCATTAAAAGGGGGGAGAAAAAACTGAAAGTGGAAAAAAAAGGGCCGCATCTGTTAGGGGTAAAATAATATATAAAAAGCTTTTGAAGAACATTTTAGTTGAATGAACGTTTCGTGATTTGAAATGTCTATTATACGATAATTCTGAGACAGCCCTGGAACCCAAGCAGTGACAATGGAAAGGCCATCGGAGTCCCTGCAGTGTAAAGAGTGTCAGACAGCAGTCCAATCTTCCTGATTATGCAAATAAAGCTAACCTCTATTACTTGGAGGGGGGAAGTGAAGTTTGTCTTCAGTGTTTAAGAGAACATATCTCACCAAATACATGATTTTGTATTGGTCAAACTTGGGAAGATAGGAGTTTTGTGATCTTATACTACAGTAGCCACACTGAATGACCATTTTATTAGAGTAGCCCGTCTAGTTATGTATTGGAGCTCTTTTGGACTTGAGCTGCAGCAATGTGTTGTGGCATAGATTCCTCTAGGTGATAAAATCATTATTCATGATTATTGGCTCCAGCAGACAGGAAGCTTCTTACAGTTGGTGCAAAATAAATGAAGGTAATGGCATGCTCTAAATAGCTGATAGGAAGGGTTTGTTGATTTCTACTGCTTGCACCTAATTCTGAGCCTTCCATCAGTATGGCGCAAATCTGGATTCATCTGCGAAGATGGTGTTTTTCCACTGCTCATCCAATTTTTGAGTACTTTTACCCTTGGTGCTCCAATGCTAGTTTGAGCACCAGCATTGTATTTGCTTGCAATTTACCTGACTATGCACCGCCTGCTCATCAGAAGGATTCTTGACATCCTCTTCTGACCTGTTAAGGCTGCTTTCACATCTGTGTTGGACCTGTGTTTCAGAAGTTCCGTTGTAGATCTGGCACAAAATACCAGAAGAAATAGTGTTGCATGCGGTGCCTTTTATTCTGGTAAAATGTTGGGCAGCTGATTGAAAACTAAATGGACCCCATTATAGTAAATGGGGTCTATTTGGTTCCGTCATAAGGTGGACCTGTTTGGCCAGGAGATTCCCCTTTCCTGCTCCCGGAACGGACCACATAGAATTGACCATGTGAAAAACGGTCCTCCCTCGAGTCTATTCTGGCTATGAAATGTACTGACTGACTGATTCATCAATGCAGAGCCGAAACTACTGACGTTAGAAACATGAAATGAGAATGAAGAGAAGATGACTGTAGTGGGGTAACAAACAAAATCTTATTTCCATACATATGTGTAACTGATAATACAGGGTGGGCCATGGAAAAGTAGGTCAGCACCAAACTCTTAAGAAAGCTGTCTTCTGAATGCCATTGTACCTTGGTGACCGTGCTTGTCTGTTTAGAGTAATATCCTATACTTTGTACAATATGTATAGTGACCAAGTATCAAGTTCATAGGTGCATTACATATTGCTTTCCCATACAAACTTTAACCCCCCCCCATTCCTGCTTTTAGCCCCTTAGGGGTTGGATTTTGGGAAATCCTTCCTTAGTGGATCTCTTCACTAGTCTTGGCTTTGCTTTGATTAATCAGTAAGTCAGGTCATTTCATTTTATATGTATAGATTAGTAAACAACAAAGTTGCAGTAGAAGTTACATATGAATTAATTTTCAAATATTCTATGCAATTACTTTAAGTCCAATGTCCATGGGCGGATTTGATTCGCGGTACCCGCGTGGGAGATCTGCAAATCAAGCCGCCCATAGGGATGCATTAGAATCCGCAAAACAATTAAAAGCATGCGGATGTTATTTTTTCCCGGCGTGCGGATCGCACACACGGGAAAATAAAAAATAGCAGAATGCTCTATTTTTTGCCTATGGCAGTCCGAACCACGGCACACCTGCTTCTGACACTGTGGACGTGTCGTCGATCCGCGGGAAAGCAGGAAATTTGAAAGAAAAATGAACTGCACATGTGTGCGGTATATCGGCCGACACGCTGAGCGCATCTGCCATGCAGAAGAAAGTAGATCCGGCAGGGACGGAGAAGACCCGCACCACAGCCGGACAGGTAAGAAAATGTCCATGCTACAGGCACGGGTAAATTCTGGCGAGGGATTCCACACTTTAATCCGTAGACATGAAGCCTTAGATCTGTGGATTTCCTCCATCTGTGGAATAATAACTTTTGCAGAATGTCACCAATCTTATACTAAGGAAGTGAAATTCAGTGTGAATAACTCCTCAAAGCAGCATGATTTTATTGATGCAATGTTATCTTCAGCAACTATTATTAAAAAACCAGTCACCCTGCGAGTTCTCAGCCTGCCAGAAGGTCTTCCGATGCTCAAGTGCTCTTATTGTATAAATGATTAACGCTGAAACTACATTGAAGGAGCCTTTGATTCAGCTTCAATTGCATAAGTGACCAGTCAGCTCCTAATCCACTAACGCACAATTATCTTGGCCGTGCATTAGATTATCCATCGTTATTACATCGGAAAGTAGGACACTTCCTGTCTCGACAAGAGAAAAATATCTGCACCTTCTTCCTGTCAATTCATAACATTTCACTAATGTATTAATGTGCTGCTCCACTTCCTGCCAGGTTATGCAAATCTTAAAGATACAGATTAGGTGGTTTAGTGAATGATTTGTAATCTAATACACACTATGTATGGCTGAAAGGCGTGTTTACATGAACCAGGAATTGGGAAGTTAAAAGTACATTTAAAAAAAATTGCAATTTTAATAATTTATGTATTGAATCGTTATATGGCGGGGAATACAGCTATTTACTAAAACAGACATGTCAGGACGGGGGGGGGGGGGGCATCATTACTGACAGCATTATGGGGCCACTCCAGCAAAAACTGATTTTTCCATCCCTCCCCTCCTTACCTGATTCCTTGTCACATTCTGGAGGTCTCCTCTGTATATTGCAGCCTCCTTTCTGATGCTTATCAGGCACCGTGCTGATGGTGAGATTTTTTTTACTTTCACTTTCAAATTGATTTCCATGTTTCATCAGCACTGTCTTAGACTATAACATTTGCGCCTGCTGGGGAAACAGTTAAATTATAGTGATGAGTGAGCATACTCACTAAGGGCAATTGCTCGAGTGAGCATTGCTCTTAGCGAGTTACCTGCCCGCTCGAGAGAAAAGGTTCGGCTGCCGGTGGCGGGCAGGGAGCTGCGAGGGAGAGCGGGGAGGAACGGAGGGGAGATCTCTCTCTCCCCCCTGCTGACTGCCGCAACTCACGGCTCCCCCGCGCCGGCACCCGAACCTTTTCTCTCGAGCGGGCAGGTACTCGCTAAGGACAATGCTCGATTGAGTAATTGCCCTTAGCGAGTATGCTCGCTCATCTCTATTAAATTATCATTACTTTATTTGCATAAATTGCAGGCCATAAGTGTACAGTCATAAGGATGAGCTGTGATCTCCTCTATTATAACTGTCTGGCGGGAGCTGTGTTATCATTATCAGTAAATGGGATAGGAGTGGCTCTATCGCCATATAGGCAATTTCTGTGGTAGGATCCATGCAATAGTATCAAACAGGCTGTGAAATTGACTAGTTTTAGTTAGCATAACCCCAAGTAGATCTGAGCTGGTCAGAATTCAGATCACATGACCACCTCTGAAAAAATTGGCCAGGAATAAGTAACCAATGTTACACTAGCCCACTTATATATGAGGGGGGGGGGGGGGGTGAGCTACATAATGAATGGGGAAAAAAAATCATCAGAGTGGCCCTTTAACATTTTACTGCAGGATTCCAGTTAACTGTTCTTTAATTACACCTCCCTTAGGCCTTATTCACACAGGCTACAAAATCGCATGAGATTGTAGTGCTACAAAAACGCGTGTATGTGAAGCCCATGGTGTCCAATGGGTTCTTTCAGGCTACAAAAAATCTCTCATGTGAAGGAACCCATTGGACACCATGGGCTTCACATACATGCGTTTTTGTAGCGCTACTAAATCACACAATTTGATAGCCCGTGTGAATAAGGCTTTAAGGCCCATTTACACAGTAGTGAGTATCGCTAGCTCTCTCAGAGAGCGGCCAGCAGGGGACTGGGGCGGCTGGAGGAAATTTCTTTCCTTGCTCTCCCCCGCCCCTCTCCATTCACTTAACACAGCAGCCGTTCAGTATTGAATGGCTGCTGTTTACACTTTTAGGCTGGATTCACACAAACGTATATCGGCTCGGTTTTCACGCCGAGCCGATATACGTCATCCTCATCTGCAGGGGGGGGGGGTGGAAGAGCCAGGAGCAGGAACTGAGCTCCCGCCCCCTCTCCACTATTTGCAATGAAAGGAGGTGGGGCTAAGTTCCGAGAATTAGCCCCACCCCCATCCCGCCTCTCCCCATTGCAAATAGTGCAGAGGGGCGGAGAGGAGGCAGAGAGGGGGCGGGAGCTCAGTTCCTGCTCCTGGTTCTTCCATCCTCCCCCCCCTGCAGATGAGGACGACGTATATCGGCTCGGCGTGAAAAAACCGAGCCGATATACGTTCGTGTGAATCCAGCCTGAGGCTACATAAAATCCTGAATGACGATCGGTCAGTGTAAACAGCAGCCGTTTGTTTAGTACTGAACGGTCGTTGTGTGAAGTAAATGCAGAGGGGCACGGGAGAGCAAGGAGTGAAATCTCCCTCAGCCGCTTCAGCCCCCCCTTGCTGGCTGCTCTGTCAGAGAGCTAGCGATACTTGCTCCTGTGTAACAGCATGGGAGTGAGTATATGCATTGACGAAGTTTTGGGCATTGTTTGCTCGACATTCTTCCAGTGTAAATGGGCCTTTAATGTTCCTCCCCTAGTATTTCTGGGCTCGCTCCAGAAGCATCACAGGTTTTTATATCCTCTTTTTACAACTTAAGGGCTTATTCAGACGACCGTATATCGGCCGCGTATTCACACCGTCCGATATACGGCGTCCCTCTCTGCAGGGGGAGGAGGCTGGAAGAGCTGGGAGCAGTGCTCTGACCTTCCGTTCCCTATACGGTGGTCTGAATAAGCCCTTAGATTTAGACTGACTAATGTACAAACTTTCCTGTGTGAAAGACTCAAATAAAGTTACAAATGGCAGCCAATGTGCTGCCTTCCTGTCACTGCAGAAGGCCCTGAGCTGAATTCTGTGGGAAATCCCTCAGTAGGCTTAGTATATGTGTCCCCCACAGTCCTGATATATGTGCTATACCAGCTACAGGGCTCTGTATATAATGTGCCTACCTTGTGATATATGTGCTATACTTGATACAAGGCTCTGTATAAAATGTGCCCCTCCTCCTGTTATATGTGCTATACCTATTACAGACCTCAGTATATAATATGCCCCCTCCTGCTATATGTGCAATACCTGCTACAGGGCTCTGTATATAATGTGCACCCTTCTGCTATATGAGCTATACTCACTACAGGACTCTGTATAAAATGTACCCCACTTCTGATATATGCGCTATACCTACTACAGTGCTCAGTATATAATGTGCCCCCCCCCCCTCCTCCTGCTATATGTGCTATACACACTACAGGGCTCTGTTTATAATGTGCCCCCCTTCTGTTATAGATTACACCTACTACGGGGCTCAGTATATAATGTGACCCCCTCCTGCCAGACTTGCTACAGAACTCTGTATATAATGTGCCCCCCTCCTGATATATGCTCTATACCTATTACAGGGCTCAGTATATAATGTGCCCACCTCCTGCAGTATGTGTTGCACTTGCTACAGGGCTCAATATATGATGTGCCCTTCCTGCTATGTTAGACCTGCTCTAGGGCTCTGTATATAATGTCCCCCTCCTGCTATAACTGCTACATGTCAATGTATAACGTCCCCCTTCTGCTTTATGTGCTACATGTTAGTGTATAATGTCCCTCCTTCTGCTATATGTGCTACAGGTCAGTGTATAATGACCGCCTCCTGCTACATGTCAGTGTATAATGACCGCCTCCTGCTATAACTGCTACATGCCAGTGTAAAATGTCCCCCTCCTGCTATATGTGCTACACATCAATATATAATGTCCCCCTTCCTGCTATATGTGCTAGATGTCAGTGTATAATGTCCCCCTCCTGCTATATGTGCTACATGTCAGTATATAACGTCCCCCTTCCTGCTATATGTGCTACATATCAGTGTATAATGTCCCCCTCCTGCTATATATGCTACATGTCAGTATATAATGTCCCCCTCCTGCTATATGTGCTACATATCAGTGTATAATGTCCCCTTCCTGCTATATGTGCTACATATCAGTGTATAATGTCCCCCTCCTGCTATGTGCTACATGTCAGTATATAATGTCCCCCTCCTGCTATATATGCTACATGTCAATATATAACGTCCCCCTTCCTGCTATATGTGCTACATATCAGTGTATAATGTCCCCCTCCTGCTATATGTGCTACATATCAGTGTATAATGTCCCCCTCCTGCTATATGTGCTACATGTCAGTATATAATGTCCCCCTCCTGCTATATGTGCTACATATCAGTGTATAATGTCCCCCTCCTTCTATATGTGCTACATGTCAGTATATAATGTCCCCCTCCTGCTGTATGTGCTACATGTCAGTATATAATGTCCCCCTTCTGCTATATGTGCTACATGTCAGTGTATAATGTCTCCCTCCTGCTATATGTGCTACATGTCAGTGTATAATGTTCCCCCGCTATATGTGCTACATGTCAATATATAATGTCCCCCATCCTGCTATATGTGCATGTATAATGTCCCCCTCCTGCTATATGTGCTACAGGTCAGTGTACGTCTCCCTCCTGCTATATGTCAGTGTATAATGTCCCCCTCCTGCTATATGTGCTACAGGTCAGTGTACGTCTCCCTCCTGCTATATGTCAGTGTATAATGTCCTCCTCCTGCTATATGTGCTACATGTCAATATATAATGTCCCCCTCCTGCTATATGTCAGTGTATAATGTCCCCCTCCTGCTATATGTGCTACATGTCAGTATATAACGTCCCCCTTCCTGCTATATGTGCTACATATCAGTGTATAATGTCCCCCTCCTGCTTTATATGCTACATGTCAGTATATAATGTCCCCCTCCTGCTATATGTGCTACATATCAGTGTATAATGTCCCCTTCCTGCTATATGTGCTACATATCAGTGTATAATGTCCCCCTCCTGCTATATATGCTACATGTCAGTATATAACGTCCGCCTTCCTGCTATATATGCTACATGTCAGTATATAACGTCCCCCTTCCTGCTATATGTGCTACATATCAGTGTATAATGTCCCCCTCCTGCTATATGTGTTACATATCAGTGTATAATGTCCCCTCCTGCTATATGTGCTACATGTCAGTATGTAATGCCCCCTCCTGCTATATGTGCTACATGTCAGTATGTAATGCCCCCTCCTGCTATATGTGCTACATGTCAGTATATAATGTCCCCCTTCTGCTATATGTGCTACATGTCAGTATATAATGTCCCCCTTCTGCTATATGTGCTACATGTCAGTATATAATGTCTCCCTTCTGCTATATGTGCTACATGTCAGTATATAATGTCCCCCTCCTGCTATATATGCTACATGTCAGTATATAATGTCCCCCTTCTGCTATATGTGCTACATGTCAGTATATAATGTCCCCCTTCTGCTATATGTGCTACATGTCAGTATATAATGTCCCCCTCCTGCTATATATGCTACATGTCAGTATATAATGTCCCCCTTCTGCTATATGTGCTACATGTCAGTATATAATGTCCCCCTCCTGCTATATGTGCTACATGTCAGTATATAATGTCCCCCTTCTGCTATATATGCTACATGTCAGTATATAATGTCCCCCTTCTGCTATATGTGCTACATGTCAGTATATAATGCCCCCCTTCTGCTATATGTGCTACATGTCAGTATATAATGTCCCCCTCCTGCTATATATGCTACATGTCAGTATATAATGTCCCCCTTCTGCTATATGTGCTACATGTCAGTATATAATGTCCCCCTCCTGCTATATGTGCTACATGTCAGTATATAATGTCCCCCTTCTGCTATATGTGCTACATGTCAGTATATAATGTCCCCCTCCTGCTATATGTGCTACATGTCAGTATATAATGTCCCCCTTCTGCTATATGTGCTACATGTCAGTGGCTGTTGTATCTTTCCACTGTGAGGCGCACAGGTCTCCAGCCTGTAACTTCTATAGTCGCTGGTCAGCAGCAGGAGGTCCCATGGAGCCCCCTGACCGCTGTGACAACGGTGCGCCGCCGGCGGACATTCCTGCTCACACTTCCTCACAAAGGGCTCTGCCATGAACTCCAGCCGCGGCAGGCCGATAAGAGCGCTCCCCTCCCCCGCTGCCCTCCTTCCTTCCTCTCCCCCTCCCTCCCGGCCGCTGCCGCTTGTTTGCACTCGGCTGATCCACAGCGGAAATTCCTTTCCGTTTTTGTGAATGACAAACTCATTAACAATTCATCAACACAACCTGTTCCAGCCGGCCCGTCTCCAGGGCAACGAGCGCCCGGGCGCCTCTGATTGGTCGGCGCGCACAATGTATCCATTGAGACGTTGGCTGTTTGTATCCATTCAGTAGCTGCTCCTGTGCTGCGCCGTGCGGAGCTGATTGATCACACGGAGGACGAGGCAGCCGCAGCCACCATTCATTGACGACGAGGAGCGGCTGCAGCTGCAGGAGAGGCCGCACGCACATCCCCGTTCCCCGCCGCGCTTTTCCGCCTGTCTCCTCAATGATAGACAAGCTGAGACCTGTGCACCCCGCGTCAGACATGGCGGTCAGCAAGTCGGTGGCCTGGCTGAACGAGCAGCTGGAGCTGGCCAACGAGCGCCTACTGCTCATGGACTGCAGACCGCAGGAGCTCTACGAGTCGTCCCACATCGAGGCGGCCATCAACGTCGCCATCCCGGGGATCATGCTGCGCCGGCTCAAGAAGGGCAACCTGCCCATCCGCTCGCTGTTTGCCCGCGGGGAGGACCGGGACACGTTCGCCCGGAGATGCGGCTCCGACACCCTCATCCTGTACGATGAGAACAGCAGCGAGTGGAATGAGAACACGGGCGGCGAGACGGTGCTGGGGCTGCTGATGAAGAGGCTGAAGGACGAAGGCTGCAAGGCGTACTACCTGGAAGGTGAGTAGACGGGGGGTTCTGCAGACCCCGCTGCACTGGACCCTGCTAGATATTGTACCGACCCGAGGGGGGCAACAGCTGCTGGGGGCAAAGTTCTCTCTTTCCTATACATCTGATTGCTTCTCCTGATTGTCACCCATTTCTGGAGAATCCATATGGCTAGTGTAGCTCTTGTCCGATGGCAACTATGTCGCCGCTGTCAAATGAAAATACACTTGTGATCCTTTTTAAATGGGACATATCTGGTCCGAACAACATAAACTTGTGGTCCTGATATCATTAGTTGGGGTGTATGTGGCCATTTTTATGCCGTGTGGTTAAAATTCTCCATATCTGTTTCGTTTTACCAAAGCTAATGACTCCCTTATTTCATATAAGGCATCAGACTTGTTTGTAAGGCTTAAGCTAGGTGCACACTGGCTTTTTAAAAAAAAATTTTTTTATAAATAAGTCTTATGGTATATGCACACAGATGTTTAAAGTTTTGCCAGTGGATTGGTATGTCCGTGTGCAGGACAATACACATTTGACATATACTAATTTTTTTTGCCCTATAATTGGACAAAAAATAGGACATGCTACAATTTTTATTCTTTTACTCAAACTAATGGGTGCTACTCCCATCCAATTCTTATTTAGTCTGAAAATCGGAGGGAGGGGATGCCTCTGGGTATGTACCTTGAACTCTGCAAAAAAAAAAGCAACTGTGTATGGAACTGTCTGGCCTCCATATTTGGTCCATGTGTTTTATATATAATTTTTTTTTCTTCCCCCTATGCCATAAGCTTTTCATGTCTGCAAAAACAAAAATACCTGCATCTGTTAAGAAGGCACAGAGATGGATGTCGTCTGTGTGCTGCCTTTTTTTTTTTTTTTTGCCCCCTCTCCCCATTGACGTGAATGAACGAGTCAATACGGATCAGAATAATGCATGCGATAAGGAAGAAAAAAAAAACCACGCTAGTGCGCTGGAGAGGCCTTTTGGCTTGTAATTATCAGGTGCCATGTGATCATCTACCTCCATAGGGTGGATTTCTCTTCGAACCGCACTCTTAGAGATTAAGACTTTTCTGGCATGGTGTATCCTTATCTAAAGCACACGGCATTGAATTGAGGTCAAACATATCTGTGCTCCACATGAAGCACAACATAGAGGACTGCTGTAGTGAGACTTTTTTTCCCCGTTTATTAAGGGTTAACTATGCATTTAAAGTTGGGGACTGCATTTGTGTTAAGCTGAATCAGATGACCATTTGACTCGGTATAGTCTTGTCATTTGTCGACTGACATTCTTTTTCTCTTCTATTGCAGGTGGTTTTAACAAGTTCCAGGCAGAGTTCCCTGTGCATTGTGAAACAAATTTGGATAGTTCTTGCAGCAGCAGTTCTCCTCCAGTCTTGGGCTTGGGAGGCCTCCGCATTAGCTCAGATTCATCATCAGATATTGAATCTGATATTGACAGGGACCCCAACAGTGCTACAGACTCTGACGGTAGTCCCCTTTCTAATACACAGCCTTCATTCCCAGTTGAAATACTGCCCTACTTGTACCTCGGATGTGCCAAGGATTCCACCAACCTGGATGTTTTGGAAGAATTTGGCATTAAATATATCCTTAATGTGACCCCAAATTTGCCTAATCTCTTTGAAAATGCTGGAGAATTCAGGTACAAGCAGATTCCCATATCGGACCACTGGAGCCAAAACCTTTCTCAGTTTTTCCCTGAAGCAATCTCCTTTATTGGTGAGTAGTGGTGATTTATTTACTTCAGTAATTCTATTCTGTAGAATTTGTGGCCTCCGCTCAGTAGAGTTTTGAAGCTGTGAACTTTCATCTTCCAAGCATAGTGCAGTGGTAATATGAGCGCGGCAGGAAGAAAAGTTTGGCTGGAAGCCACATAGAACCTAATCTCTAAGCATTGTAGTTCATTTCCTTTTACAGAGGAACCCATTTTAGATCAATGTTGACATCCTGTTCCTCTTAATGGGCTGTCCCCTGTGACTTCCCTCTTTCTGCTGAAATGTCTGAATAAACCCACTGTTGACTGCAATGTAATAGAGGGGAGGGGGAGCGAAGCTACATTTCTGCTTCTTTTATCAACAGGGAAGGAATTTAGATACCAGAGGTTCATGTGTGCTCTCTAAATCTCGTCTGTAGATCTACTATTACATGCATGGCAATAGCTGGAAGGCTAGATCTATGTACTTCAAAGGCAGACTGTACTCTTCATTGACAAATATGCAAATTGAGGCGAAAACATGGTTTTGTTTGTCTTCTGACACCTTCTCAGTGCTCTCCCCGAGGGTGCAGTCACATGGGTGACAGCCAGTCGCTTCCAACATTTTCAGGTGTGACTCACATAGCACATCTGCATGTTCTGTTCTTGTTCAAGATTTGCACAAAAATAGAACATGTTGCGATTAATTTTTTTTTTCTCTGCAACACACAACTTGCATGACTTTCTCAGTCATGTGAATGCACCCAAAGAGAAACTACATCCTTCCCGGCCTAATGTACTGACGAAGGCATGATTGATTCTACAATGTGGTGCCTCGCATTTGTGCATGGTTTGTTGTATAGGTTGTCAATTCTGTTGCATAAACTAATAGTTATCTCTTATCTCCTTTCAGATGAAGCACGAGGAAAAAGCTGTGGTGTACTAGTTCACTGTCTGGCTGGAATTAGTCGGTCGGTCACAGTAACCGTGGCCTATCTCATGCAGAAGTTGAACCTGTCCATGAATGACGCCTATGACATTGTCAAGATGAAGAAGTCCAACATCTCTCCCAACTTTAACTTCATGGGTCAGCTACTGGATTTTGAAAGGACATTAGGCCTCAGTAGTCCTTGTGACAATAGAGTCCCACCTCAACAATTATATTTCACAAGTCCAGCCAATCAAAATGTCTTTAAAGTAGATTCTCTGCAATCCACGTGAGATGCAGGTTTTTTTTTTTGGGTGTTCTGGTGATAATCATTCCTGAAAAGAAATGTTTCTCTTTAAATCTGTCAAGAGTTTTTGACAGTTGTCATTACTTGTAGAAGGTGATACCTGTGAATCAAGCTTCTTAAAGTTGCAGTAGGAGAGATGACTGGCTAATGTTTCCAGAGCATGAAGAAGACCTTGGAATGACTTGGGGCGCTTACATGAGAGCACTGCCTTAGAAATGCCATGGCTTAAGATCCAAAAAGTAGCATTGGACTTGTATTAATCCATTAAATATATGGATGAACAATACTTGGCGTTTATCTGTCTTCTGTGAAGACTGGTTCTCCTGAAACTGAAGGAGCCAAAGAAATGCATTTAAACTTCTGATGAATTTGAAGTACTTGGTTTTGTTTTATTTCAGACTTGCAAAGTTCTGTACATATCCACTTTTATATGTAGCACTGTCGATCTTTTTACCTATAAGGACTGAACCTTTCCTAAGTGTAGCTGATATGTTGGGAGAGGAATCCACAATTCTTGGCATTTCTACTTTTTTCTCGATCATGGTAGCTATACATTGGCAGCAAGGAGGAGTGTATAACTGTTATGAACAAAAGTAGAGTTGTCAACTTACAATTGTAATTCTGATTCACATTAATGTAACTTTTATTTTTTTTTGCCTGACCTTTTGTGAACCACACAGTGGTTTTTATGTTTAATCTTTTAATTGCTCTGAAATTTCTTTAATGTGAATTACCTCTGTCCTTAGGGAGCCTCGACTCGAATGCTATATGGTATGTATGATCTTTTCTGAATTGTGTAAACTGGAAGTATGTATGTACCAGTGACTTGCAATGCTTAGATTGCACATTTATTGCCAATAAGGGAGATTATTGCACTCCCGAATGTCCACGGAGTAAAGTTTTAAAATGAAATTTATTATAGATCTTTAAATTATTAATAAATCACTATTTTGTTTATTGACTTGTTTGGAGTGTCTTTGTCATCTCGCACCCCTCTTGGTGCTATATCTTTATTCCTGCACTAGTACGTCCAAAGTCGAGCCGCAGTCAGGTGGGCATATTGTACTGTATTACCTGCCAGTGTTTCAGGCCTCCTGCAGGTTTACTGAATGCCCCACACCAGAGTTGTCGATACTGTGGTAAGTTTGTTGGGGGAGAACTGTAATGGTGGAGTTCAGCTGTTTGTGCCATCTGTATTCCAGATGCAATGTGCCCATTTGAGGCCTTGTGATATTTCAAGCTGATGCAGAATCAGAAGTTACTGCTATGAGGAGTACGGGTTGAATAAGGCCACAAACCAATATCCATATTCTTCCCTCTTGTAAATGTCACCCTCTTGCAGTCATCGCAAATTCAATCTTTTTATATATCCTGCTAGAAGAGATCTCGCTTCTACAAAGTTAATATTCTTTTCCTTCAGACTAGGGTATTTGATCTTGCATGGTGAGATATTGCATGTGGTCCCAGTTAGTGGGGCTGCTAAAGAGAAAAAGGCTGCATGACTCTTTCAAAGAAGTTTTCCATTGCATTTGAAAAGAGAAGTTAATTTCAGGTTTTGAGATCTAATTGGAGCCATCAAGCTTAACCCATAGCACCCTCTTGAAGATATGCAAACATCTGAGACTTCATAAGATCATAGAATTTTATAATCACACGGCACAGATGGAAACCATAAGCTACTCTGGAATGGGAGACTTGCCACATCATTCATGGGGGTTTGACCAATGGGGGTCCAAAGGCTTGTGCCTCCATTAAATACTGCATGTACTAATTTGCACGTGGGTGCTATAAGGGGGCTGTATGTGCGCCGCCAGTTCTCAGCCAGAGGCTAGAGGGACCCTTTTCTGCATCGGTCTACATATGAAATTTTTTTTTTTTTTTTTTTTTTTTAATGGGGAATCCTGTCACATACCATTAAGACTAAGTCAGACTTTCTTTTAACTAGGTGCACTTCCTATACCAAATGATGGCACCTATAGACTTAGCAACCCCTTCTCAGTAAATTTACATGTGAATAAAAATACAGGGTTGGGACACAGAAAAGTAGCCTGCCTTTGTCCTGTCACTACTCCCTTAGGCCGGTCTCGCACATGAACACGGTGCTTTGCCACAATTTTACTCTCCACTTTTTGCCACAGCTCCATGTGGCCGAAAGCGTATTTTGGCACCCCCCCCCCATTGTTGTGATGAGGTGTGCTAAACGGCCAAATATTGAACAGACTCCGCTCAAAAATTTGCAGCGCCATCCAGCGTAAGGCTCAAGCGCATGTCTGCGAGGCCCCACTGATTTTAATGGGAGCATTATACCACGAGTAACGCAGTGTTCAAAACGCCGTGGTAATCATGATAAAAAGCGCCTGTGAGGCCTTTATGAAAGCTGTCTTAGTTTATATATGAAGAAAGTCTTGCGCACAGCAACTTATCACAGTGCAGATTTCATGTTCTATGCCTCCCTACCTTTTAACACACTAATTGCGGTATAACACTCCCATGGTTTTCAATGGGGCCACTCGATTCGGTGGTTTTTTTTTTTCTCCTTTTGAGCATTTAGCGAGCCTCATCAATGAATGCTAAAAGCTGGTTAAAAACAAGAGCGTGGCAAAGTGGCGCAATTTAAATCACTGCTTACCGCAGTCTGTTGGCCAGAAGTGTGGTGCCATGATCAGAGGTGAGCTACTTTCCATTGCCCACCCTGTATTTGCCACCATAGGAGGGCACTATAATGCTCATACACTAGTGGTTATATCAATCCCATTTGCTATCCACTAGCTATACCTTGCCTTTTACAGCTCCTTGGATGTGGTGGAATGCTCTAGTTTTCCTATGAACAGTTAAGTGACACAAGCCTGGGGAAATAGAGTAACCTACTGTGAAAGTGGGCTGCAGAGACATTTAACAGCCCTAATCTTGTTTTATACTTCTTCCTCTCTTGGCATCTATATCCTGTTATGTTCAAAGTACAGATTTGCTAGCAGCTCTGGCAATTTCCTGTCCAGCTGTATCAAGTTTTTTTATTTAAATATGGCCTGCAGATAATTTTAGCCAGAGTTTCCTCTTTGTGGATTATTAATCTCGTTCCCTCGAAGAACTTGTGTGCATATTCATGCAGTTATGCAAAAATCAACAGATGGCTCCTCTACTGCGATTTCCTTTTGAGTTGTTGTGGGTTTTATTTTCTTTATCAGCCTGTGTTGGAAATTAAAAGTTGGTTAGATGCCATATGCCACCACCACAATTGTGGCGGCATATGATGTCTCTGCAGGGTCTTGGTGTGAACTAAACCTGTTGAGTTTCTTTGACCCCCACCCTCATTAAAGCAGATTGCTTTCCCCTTGCAGGCGGTAAACTAATTACCTGGTGGTCTTGCTTGCTCTAGACACCTTCAGCATATGTCGGGTTTGCCTTTTTTACACTCTGATCAGCAGATATAAGGTGCAAACTGGTAGTACCATCTGGCCCACATGTAGCTTCCCATATAGCATTGCCAGCAGCAAGGAGTCCTTACAACTGATGCGTTTATCATCTATTCAATGGATAGGTAATAAATGCTAGATGGGTGTGGGGTCTGACCACTGAGCATTATTTACCAAATTGGGGGACCCGGCTTCTGATTACACATAACGGCTAGGAGGCATTTAAATGGAGCTGCAGTCGAGCATGCCTTCTCACTCTTCATTTAACTATGGCAGTGACATAGCAGAGCACTTGGCATTTTTTTCAAATGGGAGCAGATATGCAGGAAAGAGGCCCAGTTTTGGTCCATGAAAACAGTGTAGTCAGACCAAAACTAAAATTTGCTCAATGTGAATGAGCCCTTACTCCTGTGAGAAATATTAGAGGGAACTCTAGGATTGGCAGTTTTTGGAGTGTTGGGATAAAAACACTGTTAATCAGAGTGCTTCATTCCTAAAAACAGACCCTTTTTAGCGCATTTACCCATTATTTTTCTTCATGTAGAAGTCTACTTTTCTACACTTTTTTTTTTTTTTTCACTGAAATTCTTTTCTTTTTTGTATACATTACCCCTAATAAAATAAAATGTACAATTCTTTTATTTTACAGTTCTTTCTTAAAGAATATGTATATTAAAATAAAGTACAGAAATGGGTTCGCAATTTTGCTTTGGATGTTTTGATGTATAATCTCGGATTACAGGATGGGTATGGTGACAGTGGGTACTTTTTTTTTTTACTTTTTTTTTTGTATCTCACACATGCTGTCATGCACAGTACACCGGTTTCACCCCCCTGCGCCGTTGCTTCAGCAATGCAATTGCATATGGGTATGTGTATATACGCACCCACAGAGAACAATGGGTTCTCTAGTGCGTATATATGCAGCAAACTGGAACATGGTGCACTTTTTTTTTTTTTGTACTAGCGTATTATGCAATTCTGACATGCTCATGTGAGCGGAACTGCGTAGGGGAATGTATTTGATTGCCTGCAAATTACCCCGTATCATGCAAACGTACAACACAGTAATGATACGCCCATGTGAGCCCAGTCTTAGTCAGTTCTGTCGCCTTTGGTCATGGAGTTGGTAATAGAAGGCTATACATCCCTTGTAAAAAAAAAAAAAAAAAAAAAAAAAGCCTAGAAGTTGTTGTGGACCTCTTTTTCTGCTTGTGTAGAGCTTGTTGACCACTCGATGCCTCTTTGCTGTAATTGAAGAGATTTCAACCAGAACAGTTTGAGTGGGGGAGCATTATTGGAATGCAAGAAACTGGATGGTCGTACTGATGATCTGCCTCCCACTTGGGTCTTTCTGACCAGACTGTTAGCAGGTGTTGGGACCAGTGGATGTGTGAGGGCACACACAAGGTGACCGGGCTCAGGACGCCCCTGATAGACAACCAGTAGAGAGAATCGTCTGATAAGCAAAAGCAGCTCCAAGTGTTTCGTTGACAGCCCTCCAGAAACTGGTGATACCTTCAGTACAGGCCCATGTCTTTCGGAACCATTTCCAGGCGCTTGGCTGAAGGACATTTGGTTTCACGGCACCCATCATGTGTATTGCCTCTGACACCCACCATCCCCTCTGTCTGCCATGGTGTCAAGAATGAAACTGGATGGTACAGAATGGAACCGGGTTGTTTTCAACAATGAAACTAGGTTTAGTTTGGACACTAACAACTGCCATGTTCATGTCATGAAGCCTTAAAGGGGTTTTCCAGGGCAACGCTATTGAAGATCTATCTTGTTGATCGGCTGAATTCCTGACAATCAGCTAGTTGAAGAGGCTGGAGTACTTGGGTGAGCATCATGGAGTCTTCTCAGGCCTGTGGCATCACATACATTGGTCACAAGGCCTGAGAGCAGCTCAGTCCTATTCAAGTGAATGGGTCCAAACTACAATACAATACCAGGTACAGCCGCTTTACAATGGCACCGTGACTTTCATGGACTGAAATTACACCTGATCAGCAAGGATCCAGAGCAGACAACTCCTGCAAATCAACTATTGATGATCTATCCTAAGGATAGGTCATCAATAATGTAGTGCTGGAAAACCCCTTTACTTGTTCCTCCATTAGGAAAATTAGGTCCAAGATAGGTTTATGGAATAAACTTTCACTAAAGGTTTCTTTATATGGGGTGATTATTGCCTGATTTACCTGTTTCCAGAGAGAATTCGGGCGATAATCCCCTTGTGTAAAGATACTTTTAGTGGAAGTTTATATGTGTGTACATGCAGCCGCCGACAAGGCACTGAACGAGAAATTGCTCTCTTGTCGGATTTGCTTTTTTTTTTTTTTTAGCAAAACTAAAAATCAAGCGACTCCTGTTTACTGTGAATGGAGCCGGGGGAACGAGGACGATGACGGCCCACTTTGCCTCTATTCATTGAATGACTATCGCTGCCATGTAAAACACAGTGGTGATAGTCGGGTGGTAGCCAGTCGGAGGGCAGTCATCCCATGTAAAGGTACCTTAACAAGTGCAGACAAAATTAGTCAGATAAAGATGACTATTCTTTCCCAATTGTTATAAGTACTGTATCTACCGAATGTAAATTATTTAGAACAACACTTTTAATAAAATAATGTAAAGGCTTAGCAATGTCATTATGTCAAATATAAAATTCTATATACACATTTTTCATGTATTACAATTGGCCTACATTATGAAATGGAAGCAACACCGCTGTCTTAGTGGTTTAGCTAAAAATAGTCAAATGCCTATGCCAAATATTTTTGCACTAATGGGATCACACCAGTTAAGTGGGAGTCACTTTGTTGGATTTCCAATGGCGAATTCAATCATTAAAATTAGGAACAAGTTAAAGGAACATATATGAATGGAAAGCTTGCTGTGTGTGACCCCTCTCTGGTACAATAGCCAGCTGGGGAGGAAGGGTTGCCCCATTTCTGGCTATTGCTGACCTATTTTAAGGATAAATTATCAACAGCAGATAGACAGGATCCACAGCCGGGAACCCTTGGTAATCAGTTGAACCCCTGAAAGGGTGTATAACGGCCCATTTACACTAAAAGATGATAGCTCAAAAATCGCTGAAACGACAGTTGGAGTGACAGTTTTGAGCGATCATCTTTGCGTAACTCTAAGGAGCTAATTAGCTACTGAAGAGTTAATGCAGGCGGAGCGGGATACTGCCACGATAGCTCTGAAAACAAGGCAGCTGTTTTGCATATGCAAACAGCTGCATTGTTCTCCAGGCTTTCAGCTGGTGTCCCGCTGAGAACTGCCAGCGGGATACCAGCTGAGAGAATCTTATCAGCGCTGTTGGCTGAGATATCAGCCTGTGCTGCTGATAAGAGTCATTGCTCATTTCTAGAAAAATAGAAGTGAACAAAGAATGAACAGTGTACGAAAGTGCACGATGGGCAGGTGTTTAGATGCAACGGTTATCGCTCAACAGATGACTTTTGAGAGAATTTTGAGCGCTGATCGTTGTGTCTAAATGGGCCTTTAGTGTATGGACCTTGTCGTAGATCTGCATTATGTTAATCAGCGCAGATTTTCTCTCTTCAAATGAGGAAGTGAAACCTCGGTCAAAATTCACAGCATATTTTCTTCTGTGTAAAATATATGCTGTGTGCATGGAGCTTTAGACGTATGCCTAACTTGGAAAAAGATATTTAATTGCTTTGTGATCATGAGTGCCATGGCATATGTACAAATTCTATTGCATTTATTAATAATTTTTATCATAGGGTCACACAATTCTTTATTCTGCACATGATTTATTTTACTCCAAGATGGCTGTGTAAGTCCAGGATCAGGCCTTCTGTGGAATTTCCGAGGTGTTCTATGCTGGATGCAGATATCTCACTCGTGTAGTGTGGTGGTGATCATCAAAGATGCAGCCTTTATTCAATCATTTTAATGAAATATTAGATGTTTCTTAATGTAACATAACATATACGTATGATCATGGCATGCATATTGGGTTAACATGTTTAAGACAGAGTTTGGGGAAAAAGAGGTCAATAATTTACAAGCTACTCTCTTATGCTTGATTGGTTATTGCTAAATGCAAGATTAGTCTGGTGATCTAAGATATTAATGAATAGATATGGGATGTTAATAGATTTTGAAAACTTGAAAAATTGTGGTATGGTAAATAGAAGAAATCACGCTTTAATCACTCTTACTGGAATCCATGGGAGAAACTTTTATCTATTCCAAATCAATCCTGTAGTTTGTTCTAATAACGATTTGAAGATTTTTTTAAATCAAAAGATGAAAAGGCGAGTCAGATCTCAACTCAAATGAAAGGGGAAAATGTTCCCTGATGGAGGGAATGTTTCCCCACTCCCTTCCTTCTCTTGATCAAATGAGACAAACTGGAATTTCTCCAACGTAATGTGCATAAAAAATGCATTTTCTTAGGGTTTTAGGTTGTTAAGTGGTAATGGTAACTTTTTTTTCCTCTTAATCAGTTTCTTACAGCGGCATCATATTCAATTTCAATTACCTCTAGCAACCATAGCTAAGAGATAGTATAAGCTAAGTAAAGAAATATTGACCATGATAATGTTTCTGCAATATTTGTGAGGTTAGGCATCAAGGGTTTTAATATTTTCTTAAACCTTTTGTTTTGCAAAGAGTAGTTTTATATTCTCTCTCAAGCTGGCAATATACTTTATGTGGTTGTTGGCTCAATGCTTGTTTGGATGAGAGCTATGCTTTCTGACCTCCACATGCACGATAAGCCAAGCATGCATGTGTTCTGAACAGGGTGAAGGTAGTAGAGCAGCTTTTCATGGGTAGATACGGTAGTTGCCATGAATAATCGCTCAAAAGAGCAATTACAGATGACTAATTCCTTTGCTGCATCTGTCAAAGATGTGGCAGATGCAGCAGCAGGGAATTCTTTTTACTAGTGGGGATGAAGTAAACATCTGCCGCATGCGGCAGATGTGTTCTTCATCCGCACAGGGGACACGGCAGCGGCGGACAGGTAAGTTTTTATTTATTTATTTATTTTACACTAAAATTCTTGTTTATTAGGGAAGGGCTCATATGTAAAGCCCTTCCATGAAAAACAATTCAGGGGTGCCAGCAGACCATTGTCTTCAATGGAGCCGCCGGCAGCAGCTGAAGTGCACGCAGCTACATACACATGTGTTTTTGCTCGTACACAGGTGCGCACATATGCACGGACCAATGTTCGCACAAAAACACGCTCGTGTGAAGCCACCCTTAACTTGCATTTGTGGATTACATGGTGGACTGTGTTCACAAACATTGATTTCTGGAAGCATTTCTGAGCCCAAGCAGTGATTTGCATTACAGAATCATGCCTGTTTTTAATGCAGTGACACCTGAGGGCCTGTAGATCTCCAGCATACAATATTGACTGTCGGCCTTGTCCCTTGTGCACATGAATTTCTCCAGATTCTCTGAATCTTTTGATAATATTATGTACTGTAGATGGTGGGATATTCAAAGTCTTCACAATTTTATAGTTGAGGAACATTTTATTGAAATTGTTCCACAATTTTTACACACATTTTTTTTACAGATTAGTAAACCTTTGATCATCTTTGCTTCTGAGAGACTCTGCCTCTCTAACATGCTTGTTTTATACACGGTCATGTCACTTAGTAGAACATTGACCCTTCAGCTGTATTTCATTAGTACTACTTATTTTTCCAGTCTTTAGTTAACCATGTCCCAACTTTTTTGAGATGTGCTGCTGCCAACAATTTCTTATAAAATAAGGTTATATGAAATTTCCAAATCATTGCATTCTTTTTTTCTTAACAATTATTTACATTTTATGCAGCGTTCCAACTTTTGGGGAATTGGGGTTGTACAAGCATTTTATCAATACAATATGTTATTAATATACATGTTATAAGGAAGCATTAAAGCACTGGTAGTACAAACACTTTAATAATAATCTCCGCTAAATAGTGGGAATATCTGCCTGGAGTGGAGCAGTGGTATAACTTATCACACGGGCTCCAATGCAAAATTGGTACTATCTCTACAAACCATGTATCATTTATAATACTTCGGTCTACTTCAGGGCGTTTTCCAACTAAGGTCATTTATCTACTATCCACAAAATAGGGAGTAAATGCATGATCACCGGGAGTCCAACCCCTGGGCCCCCAGTGTTTCCGACAATGGTGCACCTTGAATGCCCCATATAAATGGAGTGTGCACATGCAAGACCACCGCTCCATTTATTTCTATGGGACAGAGGGAGATCAATGTACTCAGCTATCTGTACACTTCCAATAATTGTCATTCAGACATTTTTTTATCTGACATCTATTCTTTTAGACTCCCCCATTGGCCCTTTCTTGTGTTTTCAATGGCGATAGATGAATAAGATACCTCTGGCTTATCACATCTGGGGAAAAAATGGATGTATTGATATCAGAATTGCCCAATACTTTTTTCCTATGACATCTACCATTGGGAAAGGATTGGGACAGTCTCACCCAATGTGTATTGGCACCTTAGTTTTCATAATTAATAATAATAATAATAATAAACTTTATTTGTATAGCGCCAACATATTCCGCAGCGCTTACATAGACGGGGGATGCAGAAAGACAAAAGTACAAACATTACAGAACCACGGTTACATAGTAATCAATTGATGGAAACAATAGGGGTGTGGGTCCTGCTCCAACGAGCTTACTACAAGTAATGGGGTGATACAGAAGGTAAAGGGGCTGGAGATGTGCACTGTATGGCGAGGTGGAAAGTGAGGGGTGATATACACATAGACAATGGTCAGACATTTAGCCATGTGATGGCTAATTAAGATCCAGTTTATGTTATTTGTGTTTATACTGCTATATATTATTAAAATGATAAAGTTGTAATTTGCATAAATTTACCCTTCACTTTGCAGTAAAAAAATAAAAAACATAGTTATATAAGTCTGGTTAACTTTCTGTTGACAAACCTTTTTATTCTACCGGGTCATTTTATAGATTGATGACCATGACTGAGCTTCCACTCTGGACAATTTGTTTTTTTTCTTTACAAGGAAAGAACTAAGTGAGCCTTATCTAAGAACCTGAAATCTGCAGCTCTTAAAATAAAATCTCTGGCTCCAACAGTGAAATAAATATATAGGCAGACAAACTGCAGCCTGGGGATCACACATCCGCCAGGGTTTGGCTCCACAACCCTATAAAACACAAGTAAGGATTGAACACAAACACCATTTATTGAATGAGGGCACTGTGCTGGGAAGTGACTGTCAACCATCCCTCATAGGTTAAATGACAGCTGTGATGAGAAGGATGCAAGACATGATATAACCCAACTGGGTTTATCTATGTCAGTATTAAGCTACTGTATTTTGCAAATATACAACATAGATGTTGGCTTGGTTGCAGTTCATGTTACATGAATATATACATAGCAAACTCTGGTATGGTCCATGGGGACTGCAAGGGGCCAAAGTAGACAATTTCATTAGGAGCCTTTAAGTGATAAAATTCCCCCATCTATTTTCTTTCCTCTTTGTAAATGGTCTCCTGCTGTGCTTTCTAGTTCAATGCGATAATTGAGCTCACATAATTGGTGGGCAAGAAGATTAAACCTATCATTAAGTGGCTGTTAAGGAAGGTCAGGAGTTCATTTGCCAAAGTGTGAAGTGCCCAGTCACCTCCTCACCTCTGGGAACTGTGTGTTACAAAGGGGTCACAAGGTTAGCACCGGAATGTCTCATTTAGATGCATTATGATGAATCAAAGACTGGCTTCAAATAGCCTACCTTTGAAGTGCAGTTCCTTATATAAACCAGGGGATCTAACATGTTCATGCATGGTCAATATGCCCTTTGTGAAGTACTGCTTTCATTGAATTCTCAATTTTTGTAGGTATACTTTATTTTATGATTATTGATGGAATAATTTACCTAAACAAGAGCATGAGTAGTACTAAGCCTAATACTGGTAAGTCAAAGGTCAGATAGTTTGGTGTTGGACCAATGAGAAAGTTTCAAAGGTGGCGACTTTGAAGATGGAGATTTAGGGTTAACCCGTATACATATGTTACTAGAATATAATTACTTTTCGAAATTTTATTCTACACTTTACAAATATGTCTGCCTAGGAATATAGACAGTATATAGCAGTATTTCTTGGGTACGTTATGGAACTACTATGTTATGTAGATGCTGCATTGTAGAGTATGTGAACATTGACTCTGGATACAACTGCATCATTGGAAACAAACTGATTTCTTTGGTATCTTAAGCTGGACATATAGTTGGGATTTCAGACATATATTTTCTGAATAGTTGGTATGTGAAGGTGATCATCTTAGATGACTATGCCATATCTAAAAGAGGCAATTCACAAATCAATCTTTGCCTTGATATTTGGCCTAATCTGGTGTTCCACTTATGGGATGCAGAGTTCCTCTTCGGTATGAAGGATTTCTCAATTGCAGCACCCAACAATACTTGAACTGGAAAAAATCTACTGTGGCAGATCAATTTTTCGATAGATAGCTGCCATTGATCGGTATCTGTCACACATATTGGTATCGCAAATGGATGGCAGAAAACAGTCTAAATTTACCTTATTGACCTGCCCAAAATGTGTAGTGTATGGGCAGCTTTAGCCATAAATCAGACACATAAATACTGGCTTCCTCACTCGACCTGGACTCCCAGGAAAAAACCTTACCACCCAACTAATTCCAACAGCCAAGTTTTGCCCCATATACAGAAGACGAATGTCGGGCAAACGATGCCCCACACTCGTCCCTGTGTCTTCGCGTTCCCGTGCTCCTGCACAGGAGCTAGCATAGCTGTCTGGATCATGGAGCTGCCAGCAGGGGGGCGGGGTAGTGCTGGAGATTTCTCTCCTCTCACTCCCCCGCCCCCCTTTATTCACATAACACAGCGGACAGTCGCTACTGAACGGCCGGTGTTTAAACTGCACAATGAGCTTCATCGCTGATCTTTTATGCTGCATAAACGACGGCTGTGTTATGTGAATGGAGGGGTCGGGGAGCGAGCCCGCCCCCCTGCTGGCCGTTCCGTGACCCAGCCTGTTCTGCTAGCTGCCGTGCAGGAGCGTGGAGACACAGGGATGAGTGTCGGGCATCGTCTGCCCGACATTCATCCCATGTAAAAAGACCTTTACTTATCGCACTGAAATGGAGGAGTACAGACCTTACAACAATCAACTCCTGGGTCAAAAAGTAGATCACATTTACAGGTTGGAGGAACTTGTAAACTAAAATTGAGATTGCATGATAAATTTGTAGATCTGTGGCAAACATGGAAGTCATTTAGGGAAAACTTCAACAATAATGTTCTATGGTGATTTTATAGTATCTCTCCTCTAATCAAACAGTGGACACCTTTTAAATATTATATATAGAGGCAAACTTGGTATTATGGTCATCGAAGCTGCACTCTGTGTTGTCACTCCTGAAGTCAACCAATTAGAGGTAAATGAACTTTTCAAAAGTTTTGGTTAGCCGAACTGAACGTTCATAAAACTCCTAAAACTAGTATTAAACACTTTATAAGAGCCCTGAAATGAAGCTGGTGATGGTTTTTCTATGGATTTGGCTCAGTGGTTAGCACTGTTGCCTTGCAGCACTAGAATCCTAAGTTCAATTCCAATCAAGGACAACATCTGCATGGACTTTGTAAAACCTTTCCAGTGCTGCAAGGCAATACTGATGCCTACTGAGCCAAACAAAGTTTTTAGCTAAGTTTGACCAGAAACATGGTGCTACTGGTTTGACTTGCATAATACTACTATCTATCATTTTACACTCCCATTCCTATTTATACTTACCTCACTACTTTGCTTCTATGAAAGGATAAGTATTTACAATTTTCTCAATTTGAAAATGTCTCTTTACAAACTGAAATCATATTCTGTTATATGTTACCTCATAAAAAAGAACATAGATAAATAGATATGAGGGCTCCCACCCACTGGTGTTTTTTTCTCCACTGTGCTGCGAGAGTAAGTGAAAAGTCTTGCAGCGCAGTGTGAGAAAAACGCTGGAACATCGCCAGTCTTTTCAATGGGGCCAGCGGCAGCAGCGCTAGCCCCATTGAAAAGACATGGAGAATGCCGCGGACTTCTGCCACAGCTGTCACAGTTGTGGCAGAAGTGCAGAATGATATCCCATTGCTTTCAATGGGATCGGCACTGCTGCCGATCCCATTGAAAGCAGTGCTTTCTGGCAAGCCCCGCAGTATGATTTTTGGGGAAGGGCTTGAAGGGCTTTTCATTTACTCTCGCAGCGCAGTGAAGAAAAAAAAGCAAGTGGGTGTCCACCCTGAAACAGATAGATAGATATGAGATAGATAGATAGATAGATAGATAGATAGATAGAAATGGGTGTTCTTGTCACTAGTTTGTAGTATAAGATTCCATCTGTATTAAAAGCTTCAGTTTTATCGTTCTGACTTATCTTTATGTTCTGTCACCCCACATACAATGCCTCAATGTAACATCTTTTAAACCTTGTGCTTTTTTCTTCTAGTCATTCATTTGTTAATTTGCCTGATGAACAGACCTCTCTGTTACCAAAGCTTCCATATAAAATTACAACATACATGTTTCTAGCTAACACAGTACTGTGCTATTTTTTCTGTACATCGGTGACAGATTGCATTGCCTTCATTACACACTCTGGAGATGTTTGTATTAAGCCAAGGAAGGCTTGACAGTGTTTTTTCTACTTTATACCACTTCCTCTTATCACTTCCACGTTGCTTCTTGATGGTTCAGCCAGTGCCACACTACTTTGATCTGTTATACATGTGAACTGGCACGTACTCTTGGGTCATCCTGGAGCCTGGCAGGAAAAAGGAAATGAGCTGTAAGTCATATTACAGATCTGTGGGTGGCATCTAATGAAACATTTGCTTTCGTCAAAATGGTTTTCAATGGTTAATATTTCCTCAACAGAGATGACACATGTCGGCATTTTAGATTGTGATTAAAAATCATAAGATTTAATTAAATTTGTTCTGCCCTGAATTTCTTCTGTCTGTAGAATACATTTGAATATACATATCTAGATTCCGTCTGTGTGGATTAGTATAAAGCTGGGTTCTCACAGGGCGGATTCTCGGTGGAAATCCCGCGGTTTGGCCGCAGCGAAAAACCGCGAGATTTCCGCCGGGAGAACCGCTGCTGCAAAACCTGTGGTAGGCTTGAAGCGGCTCGCTCTTCCACTGCGGCCGGTGCTCCCATAGAGGAGAGCGCGGCCGCAGCGGGAAAAAAATAAATGGACATGCTGCGGTCGGCAAATCCGTGCCGCAGCGGATTTGCCATCCCGTGTGGACGAGATTTCTGAGAAATCTCGTCCACATGGCTGGCTAATACCGGGATTAGCGTTCGCATGCGGATTTGCCGCGGCGCAATTCCGCACAAAATTTCCGCGGCAAATCCGCCCTGTGTGAACCCAGCCTAAGGTTTTGACTTCACTGTTGATATAGCTTTTGGATATTTTTTTTGTTTTTTTCTTTCTGTGTGTGAACAACACATTAGATAGCATATGTGTATTATACCATATACAATTCTTGATTTGGATTGCAGAATCTGTGATCGTCGTCCAGGTGGATGATCCACAGCATTCTGCATCCATTAGCAAGAATAGAACATTCGCATTTCCGTTCACACGAGTGGGCAACGATTGCGATTTCCGCTCTCAGAAAAAAAATTGCATGTTCTATTTTTGCACGGATTCCGCATGGATGGCTTCCATTGAAGTCAATGTAAGCCGTCCGACCTACAGCCCATCCGCAATTGACATTGCGGAAAGGTTGCGGATTTCACGTCATAGCCTAGCGACGGCGCAGGAAACCCAGGGATTTTAAAAAAAGAAAAAAACCTGTACTGCGCTTGTCCGACAGTAACCCGTCCAGACCATCCGCATACAGAGAAATACAGGCACGTGCGAATGCCGTCATGTGAAAACCCGACCCATTTGTGTGCAGCCGGCCTTATACGTAACATTGTTTACTATGGCAATCTATATATAATGCATATATTTCTGTGTAAAGTACTGTATAGGAAAACAGGTTTCCCCTAGTGGCACTGCTTTTCATACTTCTAGGAAAAACTTGGACCAATAAGTAGTATCCAATGGAACATGTGATTTTGTTGGTAGTCTTATACAGTGGTATGTGTGACTCCACAGCGACTATTACATGTAAATGTCCATTTTCTGTTGACGAATGACCATTGTCATTGTAATTGAAATACATCCATTTCAAAAAATTCTGTTGGTCCAGTCTTATTCCTACAAGCAAACTTTCTTCTAGGTCATCAGCAAAAGAGAAATGACTAGGCTGCTATTTTTGAACTATGATAAATGCAATGGCAGGTGCATATATGAGAACGATTTTCCATTATTTCAAATTTTACAAACAAGGTAGTCAATAGTGAAAAATATCTTAGTAAATCTAAGGCTGCATTCACACGAACGTATATCGGCTCGGTTTTCACGCCGAGCTGATATACGTTGTCCTCAACTGCAGGGCGGGGGAGGATGGAAGAGCCAGGAGCAGGAACTGAGCTCCCGCCCCCTCTCTGCCTCCTCTCCGCCCCTCTGCACTATTTGCAATGAAAGGAGGTGGAACGGGGGTGGGGCTAAGTTCTGAGAATTAGTCCCGCCCCGCCCCGCCTCTCCCCATTGCAAATAGTGCAGAGGGGCGGAGAGGAGGCAGAGAGGGGGCGGGAGCTCAGTTCCTGCTCCTGACTCTTCCATCCTCCCCCCCTGCAGATGAGGACAGCGTATATCGACTCGGCGTGAAAACCGAGCCGATATACGTTCGTGTGAATGCAGCCTTAGGCCAACTTCAGAAGTTTCTGAGAAAATCAATTAATAATCCAGAAATAGTGCCGAACGACCTACATGGGCATGTGTGTTTCTGTGTCACTTGACTTGATTACTAATTTTGAGTCTCAAGTGCCATTCAACCACTTTCCTTGGGAATTAGATTATATGTATATGGAGGCATCTTGCTGAATAGAAGTTCAGTGGTGATAGAAAAGTCACTATAGCTAGAATATTATTTATAGCCGGGGGTTTTCTTAAAATTTGGAGCTTGTAGAAGAACTAAAAACTGGAACTTGAAAAGATGTGAACAAAGAATGATAATTTGTAAAATTGGTCTATAACACAGAGAATCATTTCATACATTCCATGTGGCCTTTGACTTGAACCATTAGAGGAAACCAGTCGCCATGAAAATGCAGTCCATTCTGCAGGCATGATGTTACAGAGCAGGAGGAACTAAGCAGATTGATATATAGCTTTATTGGGAAAGATTTAGTATGTTGTTAGCCGTTTAGTCGTTCACAACCCTTTGCAATTCTAAAGGCCCCCTCCCTCCATGTTTTTCGGTTTTGCACCGCTTCTTTCAGTTGTGTGATATCCATGCCAGTATCAGCTTCAATAGTATCAAGCCGTGCCATGTAGGAATCATCCATATACATCAGTCCCAAGCCTGGATTAATGGGGAGAATTAGGGAAAGACCTGGTGACCTACGCTGTAAATACTTTGCCTTGGAAACCCTATGAAAGAGCTCTTAGATTTAGTATCAATTGTGATTAATTCAATTAAAGTCTGCCCATTCTGAGCTTAGAAGTCCAGTGGGCGGTCCTATCCGTGATTGGCAGCTATCTGTTTATGCAAACATATACAAGGAACACTGTCTATCAGTGATAGGACCGCCCACTGGACCTCTAAACTCAGAATGAACAGACTTCAGGTTAATAAAAAAGTGAATCTTTTTCCACAATACTATCCATCAATCTGCTCAGCAACTCCTGCTCCATAACCTGCGGCCTGCAGAATGGACTGCATTTTCATGTTGACAGGTTCCTTTAACCATCAGAGAATTCATAAGGTTTATGACATTGCTTTATTATAGTTATTTTTTATGTCCTAGCTCCAATCTAGTTGTATATTGATAATTTTGGTTATATGCAGTGTGATTGTCTTTTTCTGATATATTATATGACATTCTTGTATATTGATGTGAATAAATATAACATTTAATACAATTATCATGATCTAGATTTAAAAAAAAGATTGAAATGCTTATTGCTTCGGGATTTACCTTTTGTATTTAAACTAGCTAATTGTTAATTTCTTCAGAGTCAACCTTTGAAATAAGGATTACTGGCCTATTAGTAAATCTACCCTCAGATGTGTGCTAGACCACCCATACACTTCTTGACCTCCAAGCAAATAATGTTATCTTTGCAGATCACTAAGACAATGGTAGCCATTGTCCGGGTGACCTACCCTGGCAGGGAGAAACTTATCACATCTAAGAGGGATATGGGATTCATATATGTGTATTTGTGGGAGGCATTTTACCACATAGTTTTTATGCCACCCACAGTTGTAGCAACTTGAAGTAAGAATGTACAAAAATGACTGCAAATGTAAAAATAAACCATTTTCTTTAAAAAGATTTACATTTTCAAAGCAATTTAAATTCAATTAAATAATGCAAAATTCTAATAACATTATATTGTCTCAAACTAATTTGTAAATTTTATCAACATAGTAAACTTTTAGGCCCTTTTCCACACAGTAGGGGTCCTTTCACTCGATTGTCAGCGCCCTACAGTTGTCCTGGTGGAAATTGCCCCTGTGCTTTCTCACAAGAGCAAGGATGGCTCAGTGAATGGAGGTGGATCGGGCCGCAGCCACCCTCCATTCACAGTAAACAGGCCGTCGTTAATAGACGAAAGACTGCCTGTTTACACAGAAACAAAAGATGCCAACAGCACGCAAAATACATTTACTATCAGAGGTATACATACCTATAATCAATACTCTAACTGGCCCATCTACTAATGTCCAGGTGACCAAGCTCTCAGATGGGTCCTAACGCTAATACCAGGTGGTTTAATCTTGACCTGGTAAGGTTGGGTACCTACCTCTCAGAATGCTCCTCTCTTGGGACTAAGCCTACAAATAAAACGAGGAAAGGTAGGATACCATTCATATGCTCCAATAGGAGGGACAGAAGGTAAATAGGCAGCAGGTGTGCACGACCAAATGAAGGCAGCCCAAACTTCACAATATTTGTACGAAAAAAGATAAACTAGGTCAGGTCAGCACTACCCAATGGAAATATATCTCAATAGAAATATATAGGTGCACGTTAAACCATGGTCGATCTTCCTTTGATTTTTATGCCTGTTGAAAATGAACGACGAATGCTTATCGTTCGTTGTTCAGTCGCTGCCGGCATTCACACTGCATAATTAGCGTTCAGATCTTTGCGATTCAGCGACAATCTGAATGATTATCGTTTAGTTTAAAATTGCCCTTCCACTAAGAGACCTGATGTCATACAATGTTTCAGGGAGACACATCACCTCCCTATCATAATTGGAACTGAATAGAAGTTGGGACGATGTCTTATTTGAAAACTACTCTAGTGTCAGTAGTGAAACCCATCTTAAAGTCTAGCTTAAAATTTTCTTATCAAGTTTCTCCACCACTGTTCTGATTGAAAAAGTTTCAGAAAGCAACTCCAGGTCTGACCTGGCATGTCACTGAACATATGCTCTGTTAATGTATCTGGAGCACAGTGCACTGGGTGGTGATCAGTGCACCATTCACATAGCACCAGCATTAATGCATATTTCCCATTATCTGTTAGGGTGACTACCCACTACAGTTTTTTTTTCACTGCAAAATTCGCAGCTTTTTTTTTTCTGCAGGGGTCTATGGGACTTGTAATGTTAAAATCGCGATTGCGCAAAATCGCAATTTATTGCGAAATCGTAATAAATTGCGATTTTGCGCAATCGCGATTTTAACATTACAAGTCCCAAAGACCCCTGCAGAAAAAAAAAAGCTGCGAATTTCGCAGTGAAAAAAAAACTGTAGTGGGTAGTCACCCTTAGGAGTAAAACATTGGGTATCATACTTGCAAGGCTGGATTTTACTAAAGTGCGCTAATTAGGTTAAAATGGCATAATAGCATCGTATTAAATTTTATTAACCTAAACTCTTTACTGGAGACAAAATACTCATTTGTCGACAATTCCATAAATTCTGCTGGAAAAATTAATTCTTTAAATATGTGATATATCAGCAACATATTTGCTATTTGGACTGTACTAAAAAGTGTACTTTTACGTTCCATAGTTTTACAATTCAGTCAATGGAATGTCTGGATCAGTGCATTTTAACTTATCTGTTATTCCAATTCATTTTCAAATCCACTTTATACAGCAAAACCTGCATCTAAATTGCTAAAATTCATACAGCCATATATTAAAAATCAGTTTACTTGGACACTGTATTAGGCCTCGGTCACACGGGCGTTTTTTGCCGCGATTTGCGGATCGCATGATGGATGTGCATTCGAAAATCGCGTGACCGGGGCCGAAAAATCTGCTCCTAGCCGTTTCCTTTGAAACGGGCCCGAGCAGTGGAGCGCTGTCCAGCCCATTGAATTCAATGGAGCCAGCAATACAGCCGGCTCCATTGAAAGCAATGGGCTGCGGGCGATCTCAGGATGAATTTTCGGAAAGGGCTTAAAAATATAAGCCCTTCCCTGAAATTCCTCCAGAAATGTGTAAAAACAAAAAAAAATATATACTCACCTTGTCCCGGCAGACGGAGTTCAGCCGCGGCCGGCCGGCAGTTCTCCTGAACTGCTCTGAGTAGTATTCAGCAGGCGGGGATTTAAAATCCCCGCCTGCTGAATGGGCTGCCTCTGATTGGTCACAGCCCTCACCAATCAGAGGCAGCTCTCACTCACCCATTCATGAATTCATGAATGGGTGAGTGAGTGCTGCCTCTGATTGGCTCAGAGCAGGGACCAATCAAGGGCAGCTCTCAGCTATTGAATGACAGCTGAGACCTGCCCCTGATTGGTCCCTGCGCTGAGCCAATCAGAGGCAGCACTCACTCACCCATTCATGAATTCATGAATGGGTGAGTGAGAGCTGCCTCTGATTGGTGAGGGCTGTGACCAATCAGAGGCAGCCCATTCGGCAGTCGGGGATTTTAAATCCACGGCTGCTGAATACTACTCAGAGCAGTTCAGGAGAACTGCCGGCCGGCCGTGGCTGAACTCCATCTGCGGGGACAAGGTGAGTATATATATTTTTTTACTTTTTACACATTTTTGGATGATTTTCAGGGAAGGGCTTATATTTTTAAGCCCTTCCCGAAAGTTCATCCTGCGATCGCCGGCAGCCCATTGCTTTCAATGGAGCCGGCTGTATTGCTGGCTCCATTGAATTCAATGGGCAAACATCATTCTTTTCTGCCACAGCTGTTCCAGCTGTGGCAGAGGAGAGTGATTTGTGTTGTATATGTTCTCAACGGGGTCAGCGCTGCTGCCGCCGGCCCCATTGAGCGCATATAGATAAGACCAGGAATCGCAGATCGCAGATAGGTGCGATCTGCCATTTTTGTTCTATAATTAATCGGACAAGCGCATAAAAAGCGCTCATGTGTCCGATACCATTGCAAAGCAATGGTTCTATAAAATCGGCGATCGCATGCGCATGCGCAAATCGCGCGGAAAATCGCCCGTGTGACTGGGGCCTTAGTAAGAATTGAAGAGATCTCCATGTGCTGCACCTCCATTCACTGAGCGATTATTACTTTATTGGGATGAGGGTTGAGCACATAATTGCCGGCCAATCGTCCTGTGTTAAAAGAACCTTACTGATGTCATTTACTGATATACTGTATATATTTCTGGAAGTTTCCAATAAGGGAGATACTGCTGTAAACACGAGGAGTTGCAGTACTTTTCTCGGATACGGTTCCCTCAAAAGCCCTATTTTAAGGCCCATTTAGACCCAACGATGTTCGCTCAAAATTCACTCAAAGTTGTCTTTGAGCGATAACTGTTGCGGCTAAATGCACGGACATCGTGCAGTTTTCATGCACGAGTTGTTCCTCGCTCAATTCTAGTTTTCTTGAATTGAGCGATGAACTTTTATCAGCAGTGCAGGCTGTTATCACAGTCAGCAGTGCTGATAAGATTCTTTCACCTCGTGACCCACTGGTAGTTCACAGCGGGACGCAAGCTGTAATCATGGAGAACAATACAGCTGTTTGCTTATGCAAAACAACTGTATTGTTCGCCAAGCGATAATGGCGGTGTCCTGCTCTGCCTGCATAGCTCTTAAGTAGCTACTTAGCTACTATACACTATGCAAAGATGATCGCTCAAAACTGTCACTCAAACTGTGAAGCATAGAGTCTAGATCACGTGAGGTAATTATCTCTACTCTTCCTTGGTCAGACCTCATCTGATAGACGCTGAAACGCGTTGCACCTACTTGTTCCCTTTTATTTGTTCCTGTCAAACTGGACTCTGTTTAATAAATGAATAGTTGAAACTTAGCTTGGTGTTCCATGAAAACTACTCTCTGATAACCACCACAAAGACCATTATACAAGCGCTGAAGGAGTTTTTTTTTCTAATATTCCATTTGGTGTTTCCCTATTTGGTTTTTCCAATATGGGGTACCTCTGCCTGCTGCTCTCCTCATCATGAGGATCATTGGAGGAAGTACAAGATACCATTGTTGAGCCTTCTAGGATCTCTGGTGCAAGCAGGTCCCCGTACATTAGAGGGTCCCGCTCAGCACCAGGTGAGTTCACCTTTTTTAAATTGTTTATCTAAAATTGCTTACCTAGGTTCATATACTAAGGCGCTGACCTATGTACTCTCTCATTTGCACAAGGAAAGACTAGAAGCAATGGGATAAAACTGAGAGGGAGGAGCCACAGATTAGATATTAGGAAAAACTATCTGACAGTGAGGGCAATCAATGAGTGGAACAGGTTGCCACGGGAGGTGGGGAGTTCTCCTTCAATGGAAGTCTTCAAACAGAGGCTGGACAAATATCTGTCTGGGATGATGTAGTGCATCCTGCACTGAGCAGGAGGTTGGACCCGATGACCCAGGAGATCCCTTCCAACTCTACAATTCTATGAATCTATGTAATATACTCTAATTGACTGTTGCCATGTCTCCAAAATGTAGAAGACCAAGCCATGGACTGCGGACTGCGAACTGTTCAAGCCGAATCTTCAGCTCCACAGTTCTTAAAAGATTTACAACCATTTTCCCAAGCTTTTTATTTTTGGGTTAATCTAGTATGTATAATTGCTATATTGTATAAAAGCGCTTCTGTCTGGTTATGTCTCTGAAGGTGCTTCAGTCACACTGATTTGAAGAGGTAGGACTAGCTGGGTATCATTTTTCAGGCTCTGTCATGCACTACTGCTTTTCACATGACTGAAAAAGTATCCTTACAGATGCAGTCTATAACTTGTTTATGCCAGCTAATTAGAAGAAGGAAGAGAACATTGGGGCTTATTTACTATTCAAAATATGACAGTTTTCTGGTTCAAATTACATCAGAAAACTGTTTTACATGCTTGCACTACATTTATCATGTGTTTTTAGACACTTTCTGACAGTTTTTCCAACTTGTCCGAAAAGGGGGCATAGACTGAATTTTGGCAAAATTTTGGTTACATTTTTTGGCATAATCTAAGACAACTAATAGGCGGTCTTAATTTAGACTAGTCAGTCTTAAAAAGATTTATCATTCAGTGATAAATCTGGAACATTTTAAGACTGTGGAGTCTAAATTTGCACTGTCTAAGGCTGCATTCAGACGAACGTATATCGGCTCAGTTTTCACGCCGAGCCGATATACGTTGTCCTCGTGTGCAGGGGGGGGGGGGGAGGATGGAAGAGACAGGAGCAGGAACTGAGCTCCCACCCCCTCTCTGCCTCCTCTCCGCCCCTCTGCACTTTTTGCAATGGGGAGAGGCGGGCCGGGGGCGGGGATAAGTTCCGAGAATTTGCCCCGCCTCTCCCCATTGCAAATAGTGCAGAGGGGCAGAGAGGAGGCAGAGAGGGGGCGGGAGCACAGTTCCTGCTTCTGGCTCTCCATCCTCCCCCCCCCTGCACATGAGGACAGCGTATATCAGCTCGGCGTGAAAACCGAGCCAATATACATTCGTGGGAATGCACCCTAACTTTTAGACAGTATTAGCAAATAAGCGCCAATATCAATAAGGTTGAATTGTAATCATAGGTCATCATCATACCTTCCATAATTTGCAATTGACTGTTTGTCCTAGTCGGTAAATCTGCAAATAGATTTTTCCCCAATTAAATCTTGCCTATTCGTGCTTTCAGTAGGTTTTACCAAATCTAACTACCACACACATTATGCCGCAAAGATAAATTACTTTCCATCTGCAATAGTATAATAGTCTATTCCTAAAGACTAATTCTATATTTATGACACAGTAGCTAAATGGGTTTCTCATGAAAGACCCTTTTACACCCAACAATTATCGTTCAAAATGCATTTAAATGTCCAAAAGTGAGCGATAATCACAAGCAGTCATGCACTATTGGTTCAATTGTCATTTAGCGTTGGTTTTAGCCCGCATAAAAACCACTGTTTGACTGCTCAAAAGACATTCCATTTGAATGGAATTCGTTCAGTCTTTTGAGCGGCTTGCCTACATGAGGGAGTAAACAATGTACTCATCGTGTTTCCCTTGCATAAATAATGAGTACACTTTTTACTCATGCTAGGAGAAGGCAATCGAATCCTGCTTGGCAGATAATCCCTTGCATTAACACATAAACACATGCCCACCTTGGGAAACAACTTCTACTGAGTTTAATTTAGCTAATAAGGAAACGGAGATGATTAAAAGCCATTATCTGTATGTGTAATTTTATGCAAAAATATTTGTTCCTTCAGTTGTGCAGCTGTTGTAGTGATAATCGTTGTGTGTGAAAGGGCATTGAGACAACTGCTGTCTATGTGTCCTAGTAGGATATAAGGACATGATAGAGGATGTCCCCTGCTCACACCACCTAAGGCTTCTTTACCATGAGCGTATATCAGCCGCTGTTTTCCAATGTTTGTGCGCCCGTTTAGAAGGCATGGGGCCTAGCGCATATACACCGAGATTACCATGCCATCACCCCTTTTCCTTCCCTCCCCCTCACAGGCTCACCTCTGCTCTCCTCTCCACTTGTTCTTTGCAATGGGAGGGGGTGGGGGCGGAGCTAGGTGCCGCTCCATCCCACCTCCTCTTATTGTTGGCTCCTCCCATTGCAAAGAGCGAGCGGGTAGGAGAGCAGAGGGAGGAAGTTTAGCAGCCAAGCCGCTAAACTCTCTCCCACCTCCGGCCGCTGTCATGGGCTCCCATAGGAGCCCATGCAGCGGCCGGCGTATTCCGGACCAAAAGATAGCTCCAGGACTATCTTTTGGGCCCGACATAAAAACCGCCCGCAGCTTTATTGGCCAGTTGGGCACTTCTATGTCTCAGAAATACAGCCATGTGATCTGATGCATTGGAATCCAATGCATCAGATCACATCCTATATCACAACGTATATACGCTTGTGGGAATAAAGCCTGAAGGAGTCGGAAAGGAGAACCTGTCTATAAAAGTGGCTCCCATTCTGGTGGCCTCAAGACATCCATAGAATACTGCAATATTACTCTGCTGACTTCCTCCTAGCAAAACCAGCTTCCTTCTTAAGCCGCTTTCACATGGCTGAGAAAATCGCACAAGATGAGCGATTTTTTTCCCTCAGTGGGTCCAGAAAACACATTGCGCCGCATGCAATATGCACGTGAGTGAGATGGGAGGTTTCCAATTGAAAACACTTCCTGAAAGCTGCGTCAGAGGATCGCAACTGTATTGAAGTGATGGAAGGTGGCCATACACTTTAGATAGATTTGAGCTAAACGCCAACAGTTGGTTAGGGTGACAACTGTATCTCCTGACTCCACCATAAGCTTCTATCCATCTTTTATATAAATAGGGTAGTATACATAAAGCTGTGTGAGCCGCTCACCATCCCATATATGTGTATGTACAGATATGAAGTGTATTAAGGCATTAAGGGTGTGGGGGACAACGTGGGATGAAGGCGGTTAGGTTTTGAGTAGGAATGTATAGGAGTAAATGGAGAATAATTAGATTAGGGAATGTGATAGACTTCCCTTAAGAGATGTGATTTTAGGACCCACTTCAAACTGTGAGTGTTGGGGATTAACCTGATTGTCTGGGGTAGCATGGTTTACAGTGGGAGGTTCAAATCAAGGTGGAATTTAGTATAAGTTCATTAGCAGAGGATATGTAGGGCGGTGCAGCACTGTGGAGAGCTTTATGAATGTGAGTGATGAGTTTGATTTGCTTTCTGAAGTGGACAAGCAGCTAGTACAGTGACTGACAGAGGATAGAGGGACCAGTATAGCGGCTGGACAAAAAGATGAGTCTGGTTGCTGCATTCAGGATGGATTGGAGAGGGGAGAGCTTAGTAAGGGGAAGACCTAATTAGAAGTAATTGCAGTAGTTCAGACAAGAATGGATCCGGGCAGCAATAGGAATTTTGGATGTATCCACAGTGAGAAAAGGGTGGATTCTGGAAATGTTATTCATGTGCAGGTGATATAAACATGCAAGTGACTGAATAGAGCAGTGAAGAAAGATCAAAGTCAAATATGACCCCAAGACCATGGGCTTGCTGTTGAAGAGTTGTTATAGCACCACCCACTGAAATGGAAATATCAGGATTAGGTCAGTTTGTAGAAGGCAGAAACACAAGAATTTTAGTTTTCAAAAGATTCAGTTTCAGATAGAGAGAGAACATGCTACAAAGGGAAAGGGACTTGTTATTTGTATAGCGCCAACTTATTCCGCAGCGCTTTCAGATAATTTTATTTGTTACCCCCCAGCAAGCTGGGTTCTCATTTTACTGACCTCGGAAGGATAGAAGGCAGAGTCAACCTTGAGCCGGCTACCTGAACTGTGCGGCGCAGAGCTTAACACTCTGCACCGCACAAGGCTCCAGCATATAAACAACAGATAGACAAACACTGACATTTTACATCACTCAAGGTGTGATGTCATAGGAGGAAGTATATAAACAGTGCAGAGATGGTACTGAAAACAAAATCTGCTGATAGTTTGTCTAGTAGGGGTTGTGTAGGTACAAAAGAGGAGAGGATTGGCCTTGAGGAACCCCAAGAGGAAGAGAAGTAGTACCATTTACCTAGACATAGAAATATATCAATTGCTAATATTTAATGCTTCCCTTAGAAACAAATACAACTAGTACATAACTACGTACAATTGCAGATGAATACTTTAATGTGTTAAAGACGGATGTCCCAGATAAAGAAACATGTAGTGTGTGGCCCCTCTATGGTGGCACATGGAGTCAGTCCATATGTGCTGCTTCTAGGGTAATACCAACATAATATGACATAAATTGGAGTAGGTCATAATATTTTTTTACATGAAATCGGGGACACATGGAGGTACAGTATGGTATCTTTCTTACTATGGATTCTGCATTATGCATTCATACAACAAAAACCCATAATAACACAGTGTGCATAAAGCCTTAGGCCTTATTCACTCAAGCATTTTATCGCAGCTATTTTGCTGCTATAAATCGTCGGCCAAAAAGCATTAGATTTCAATGCATTTGTTCAGATGGGCGATGTTTAAATGCGTAAAATAGGCCAGGCAGAAAACATATTACACACTCTGCTGATTCTGGTGGCCGAATTTTGATGTGACTGGCAAAGATCAGCCATGATCAGCGAGTACCTCCCATAGAAGCCTATGGAAGCTGCCGGCAAGGAGAGGGAGTTTAGTAGCTGCTGTACTGCTAAATTCTCTAGCCGTCCTTCTCCGCCCTTTGCCAGCAGCTCCCATAGGCTTCTATGGGAATTTTTTATTGCCGGGAGCTGCTGGCAGAGGGACAAAGGGAGAGAGTTTAGCAGCGCTAGTGAGTTAGCGGTAGGGTGTTAGTTCCATAGAGCTAGCTGACATAGTTTAGCAGCGCCAGTACTGCTAAACTATGTCAGCTGGCTCTAATGAGCCAGTAGAAGGATTTCTCCCAGGCCGATGAAATTCTGGGCTGCAGCGTACGCCACACATGTCTGTGTGAATGAGCGAGAAAATGCGACATTTAGCCACAACTTGGTCACGCGATTTTGGTCCGCGATGCGGGCAGACGAGAATCGCAACACTCGTGTGAATGAGGCCTCAGATGTGCATTTTTTTAAAATGCAGGACATTTGAATAGGTAAAATGCTAAGTAAATAGAACACGCAGTACTTACAATGTAGGTGTATACACTATGAGAAGTTTTTCTAATGCATTATTATACATTTCGCCAAAAAATTTCCCTTGCGCGGTTGCTCTGATGCATTATGGGTGCACACTTCAGCATATAGCTACGCATTAATAAGAAGAAAAGCTTAAAAATACATGAAATGAGCTGATTGAAATGGTTTCCTGTGCTCATGTGCATCCATTTAAAATGCTCCTGAATACCTTTCTGTTGGAATACCACTTCAGGCCACAGACAATCTGTCTTTGGACCCAATTAACTTTCTCCTTGGTGGTCTTTCCTCCCATATGATGCTATCACCCACTGTTGATTACGCTCTTTGAGGTACTTGGCGTTAGTCATTTGAGATGTGGTCAGTGTCTCATGGCCTGTGTTTGGTAAACATTTAAACTAGTTATGCGACTTTCCAGCGCTCCCTGGGTGGCGGGCTACAGGAAGCACTTTGTATTTGCTTTGAGGAGGATTAACAACAGGAAGTAAGAGAAATGCTTTCTGTTGTTTAGATTTAAGAAAAGTATTAAGATGTAACTGCAGAAAGTAATACATTTACGTAGACAAAAAAAGAGGGAAATGTGTTCTACAATTTCACTTTGACACATGGCAAATCAATTATGTTAAGATGGCCATAGTCATTACATAACCATCAGATGAAACTAGTGCGCATCTTCATTTTTTGGTGAAATGTTATTGTAGACCTACATGTATTTCTATATGGTAATACTTGTGCTATATTGTAAATATTTATACTGCCGTTCAGATTTTTATTAGACATTTTTCCTTCAAGTGTGTTTACATTGCTAGAAGTACACAAAAATAAATGTAATTTTAACCAAACAAGTAGTACATTGTTGCCAAATATCAAGGTACCAAAATAAACAGCGAGGAACGAATCGTGCACAAAAACCGCACGATATCCGTGCACAAAAACCGCACGATATCCGTGCATTTAGACGGAATGATTCTCGCTCAAAAGACGGCTTAGAGAGATTTTTGAGCGAGAATCATTGAGTCTAAATGGGCCTTTAAACACTGCTGACACCTGGGCACAGAGACCGGGATCAGAAAAAACTCTGATCCCTGCTGTTAACTGACTTATGTCCCATTTAGATGGGATGAGAGACATCTAAATGACTGTAAGAGTGCTGATGTTACCGCTAACGTCATTAGCACTCTTGCAGAGTGTTTAGACAGACAGATCTGCTTTATATGCTGTGTGAAAAGATAGGTCTTGCCGTATATTTTGACGTGATACACAGCAAGTTCCCATAGATTTCTATGGAAGCTAGAAAAAAGGGAGGAGGGAGATACCCTGCGTACAACGCTGGGAAAAGAAGACAGCTGGCCCTAATTAAGCATTAATTGTCATTCCAAGAATTGATGCCAATCGGTGGTTTTCATCGCTTCAATGTATTTTTTTTTGCCTATACGCAGCAGCGGCCTGTGTGAATGGCATGGAACACGGGAATAAGGATCGGGACTTGATTGCGGCAAATCATCATTCCTGTGAGTATACAATGCGTATGGGCGAACATAAAAACACATACGGTCATGTGAAGGAGGACTTGCAATCTTTCTTACAAGTAGTTTTTATATGTGCAAGAAAGATAGGACAGGAGGACGCTACAGTGCAGAGTTTGAATAGTCAAACCCTGGTTTATGCGCTAATACACTCCGTAGGGGCGAGCATATTAGCGCATGTGCCCTTATACTATAAATTCTGCTGCACTTACTGTGTGAAGGCCCTCAATTCTCCAGTTGTTAACGATGCACCCTGCCATGATGTACAAGGTGCTATGTAACTTTGTTATAACCCTGATGAGCATTACGGAACATATATTAATGCAATTACAATACATCAAGAACTCACAGCTCCTTTATGAAGTTAATAAGGTCATTTGCATAAGTATTGATCTACTTCCAGAAATGCATTGGTCCAGCAATGTCCCCAAAAAGTCAAATAAAGGATGCCTTCTGTTTAGTTTTATTATGTAAAGTATATTTTCCAGCGGAGATCCTTAGCCTCAGGGGGTAATTTAGTTCAGTAATGGTTGCATGAGTTTTGACCACTTAATCATTTCTATAATTTGTATATAAACTGTATTTTATGTGTGGTCTGGAATATCTTCTTTGAAGGTCAGTAGTGTAGACGGAATAAGAATAGCATGGCATTAATACCTTAATCAGCTTAGACTACACTTGTAGCAGAAACTGTGACCATAGATATCCAGCCATTACCTGCTCGGCTGCCTCAGGATCACTGTATCTATAGACGGCAGTAGCCTCAGGCCTCTGACAACCCTAAAGGACCTTTCACACGGACAGAATAGGCCACACAACACACCGCAGGCTAATTGAATTGAAAATGGCTTAAAACCTGCCTGCAATTCTATTTCAAAACCTGCAGTTTGACATACGGATTTTGGTGTGGAATTCTGCAGCTGCGGATTTGGCTACATCCTGCGTGTAATTCTGTACCATGTAAAAGGTCTCTAATATGCTAAGGCTGCTTTCACACAAGCATTTTATTGGGGCTATTTTGCTAAATCGCGACCATTTGAAGCATTGGATTTGAATGCATTTGTATAGATGGGCGATATTCTGTGCATAAAATCGTCCGGCTGGAAAAGATAGCGCATAGGGAGCACATTCCGGACGGATGGAAAAGATATGGGAGCCTATGAGAGCTGCCAGAAAAGGGAGGTGGGAGGAAGTTTAGCAGTGGCTTGCATTGCTAAGGTACCTCCCCCTCCCCTTGCCGGCAGCTCCCACAGGCTGGGGAGGCAGTTTAGCACACGAGCTCTGCTAAGCTCCCACCCTGTCCAGCCCCCTCCCTTTGCCGACAGCCATGGGCGGAGAGGGGGAGGGAATTTAGCACCCCAGCTCCTGCCCCGTCCACCTCCTCCCTTTGCTGTCAATCGGCAAGGGGCAGAGAGGGTATTCCTGGCTGTGGCGTATATTTTGCAGCCCGGCTGCCTGAATGGTCACGAAAACAGGAGATGCAGCCATAACTTGGTTGCCTCTCATTCATGCAATTTTCGTCTGTAATGCGAAAATCGCAGCACCCGTGTGAAGGAGCCCTGATGGAAATTTCAGTGACATATTTGGGGGAGATTAGCATTATTTTATTACCTAGTTCCTAATGGAAGTCTAATGCAAAGCAACACTTCCCGAGACCTCCACTATACAGCAAAGAGAGAGTCTGGTGTGCAAATGATGTAGTAATAAATATTCATCCAGCTAGTTGCTCCACAAAGTCAAAAATGATCACTTCTCTGTTCGCTTCACTTCAAATGATCACTTCTCTGTTCCTCCCCTTACTGTATAACAATACATTAACGTCTTTAAGCACAATCAGTAATATGTGCAATACCCTATCAACCCATTTTTCTATCATTGGGAAAAAAGGTGCATGAGCGATAAATATCACATTTTTCTGTTTCCGTGCTGCAGCGTATTTTTTTACCGATACACTGCAACCGCCCAGGTAAATGGCCGATAATACACTAATTAAGATTGGGACTTGATTGCAGCTATTCTTCATTCATGCGATTTTCGGCGTGTACGAGCGACTGTAAAAACTGCAAACGGTCGTGTAAAAGAGCGCTTAATGGAAGAATTTCTTTCCAATCTAGCAATCAGAATAAGCCCTGGATGAGCAACCCTTCTGAAGTAATCAGTGATTCTAACATAGAATATTGAAATGCTCAAGAAAGATGTCCAGGCATCTCCTAAGCTTATTTAGTGAGTTCTTCATCACCACATCCTCAGGCAGAGAGTTCCACAGTCTCACTGCTCTTACAGTAAAAAAACCCCTTCTATGTTGCAGAAACCTTCTTTCCTCTAGACGTAGAGGGCGCCCCCTTGTTACTGTCACAGTCCTGGGTATAAACAGATCATGGGAGAGATCCTTGTATTGTCCCCTGATATATTTATACATAATCATAGGTCGCCCCTCAGCCATCTTTTTTCTAAACTAAATAAACCCAATTTTGATAACCTCTCTGGGTATTGTAGTCCACCCATTTCATTTATTACTTTAGTTGCCCACCTTTGTACCCACTCAAGCTCTGATATGTCCTTCTTGAGTACCAGTGCCCAACACTGTACACAATATTCCATGTATGGTCTGACCAGTGACTTAAAAAAACAAAACAATGTTCTCATGATGTGCTCATAGACTATTTTTGATGCACCTCATGATCCTATTTGCCTTGGCAGCAGCTGCCTGACACTGGTTGCTCCAGTTAAAGGGGTTTTCCACTGAAATACTATTGATTGGCTGGGTGCAAGTTGAAGTTCCTGGTCCCCATTAAAAAAAAATTGTAACCTACTATGTGGCAGATATTATACTGGTGTCTTCTTATGTGGCAGCAGGACCTTTGGACCCCCTCAGGTTCTTGGGCCCAAATGCATCTGTTACCTACACTACCGTTCAAAAGTTTGGGGTCACATTGAAATGTCCTTATTTTTGAAGGAAAAGCACTGTACTTTTCAATGAAGATAACTTTAAACTAGTCCTAACTTTAAACAAATGCACTCTATACATTGCTAATGTGGTAAATGACTATTCTAGCTGCAAATGTCTGGTTTTTTGTGCAATATCTACAAAGGTGTATAGAGGCCCATTTCCAGCAACTATCACTCCAGTGTTCTAATGGTACAATGTGTTTGCTCATTGGCTCAGAAGGCTAATTGATGATTAGAAAACCCTTGTGCAATCATGTTCACACAGCTGAAAACAGTCTAGCTCGTTACAGAAGCTACAAAACTGACCTTCCTGTGAGCAGATTGAGTTTCTGGAGCATCACATTTGTGGGGTCAATTAAACGCTCAAAATGGCCAGAAAAAGAGAACTTTCATCTGAAACTCGACAGTCTATTCTTGTTCTTAGAAATGAAGGCTATTCCATGCGAGAAATTGCTAAGAAATTGAAGATTTCCTACAACGGTGTGTACTACTCCCTTCAGAGGACAGCACAAACAGGCTCTAACCAGAGTAGAAAAAGAAGTGGGAGGCCGCATTGCACAACTAAGCAAGAAGATAAGCACATTAGAGTCTCTAGTTTGAGAAACAGACGCCTCACAGGTACCCAACTGGCATCTTCATTAAATAGTACCCGCAAAACACCAGTGTCAACATCTACAGTGAAGAGGCGGCTGCGGGATTTTGGGCTTCAGGGCAGAGTGGCAAAGAAAAAGCCATATCTGAGACTGGCCAATAAAAGAAAAAGATTAAGATGGGCAAAAGAACACAGACATTGGACAGAGGAAGACTGGAAAAAAGTGTTGTGGACGGAGGAATCCAAGTTTGAGGTGTTTGGATCACAAAGAAGAACGTTTGTGAGACGCAGAACAAATGAAAAGATGCTGGAAGAATGCCTGACGCCATCTGTTAAGCATGGTGGAGGTAATGTGATGGTCTGGGGTTGCTTTGGTGCTGGTAAGGTGGGAGATTTGGACAGGGTAAAAGGGATTCTAAAAAAGGAAGGCTATCACTCCATTTTGCAACGCCATGCCATACCCAGTGGACAGCGCTTGATTGGAACCAATTTCATCCTACAACAGGACAATGACCCTAAACACACCTCCAAATTGTGCAAGAACTATTTACAGCAGAAGCAGGCAGCTGGTATTCTATCGGTAATGGAGTGGCCAGCGCAGTCACCAGATCTGAACCCCATTGAGCTGTTGTGGGAGCAGCTTGACCGTATGGTACGCCAGAAGTGCCCATCCAACCAATCCAACTTGTGGGAGATGCTTCTAGAAGCGTGAGGTGCAATTTCTCAAGCTTACCTCAACAAATTAACAGCTAGAATGTCAAAGGTGTGCAATGCTGTAATTGCTGCAAAAGGAGGATTCTTTGACAAAAGCAAAGTTTGATGTAAAAACAATGTTATTTCAAATACAAATCATTATTTCTAACCTTGTCAATGTTTTGACTCTATTTTCTATTCATTTCACAACGCATGGTGGTGAATAAGTGTGACTTTTCATGGAAAACACAAAATTGTTTGGGTGACCCCAAACTTTTGAACGGTAGTGTATGTACCCCCTATAGATACGACCCTGCTTACGTCCTCCAAAATGAGATTTTAGAAAATGAACATCTGTTGCAGTGCTAGGCTGGTGCATTCATCTTCACCCCTTGGGTGCTGCGATCAGATGTGCAGGTGGCACATGAGCTGTCTGCTCATTAGCAAGTGACACAGCTGGTTGCCGCAGGACAGAAATTGGCACCTGGAGCAGGGAGCTGAGTGGTCTAGTTAAATAGGAATTCCTGCTTAATAAAATGCCTGGATTATGTTTAAAGCTCCTTGTAGAATGAAATGTAGACATGCAAATAGCGGTTATCCCCTTTTCAAGGTGTGTGCCTATATGAGGAGATCATGGTTACTTCTTACTACATGATTTTAGAGTTGACACAAAATAGGGGATTTGTGATTATGAGAACAAACCATAGAGCAGAGGTGGGTCTATTATGAAATAGATCTCGGTAGTCGTCAAGTACATATCATAAATATGTGAAACATTTTCTAATCACCTACATGTGAGTGCTACTTTGTGTCTAAAATGAGTGCATAGTTAGGGCTCATCTACACAGCCGTAGGCGCTTTTACATGCACCCACTGGCGCTGTAAAAACGCGTGAATGGGCGCACAAATCCAACGCCAAGCCAGCAATGCCGCTGGGTGGGGGAGACAGTTTAGCTCTGCTAAACTGTTCCCCCCGCCGTCTTTCGGCAAGAAGAGGAGACAAGATGGGGCGGGAGCTAGTGTGCTAAGCTCCCGCCCCCTCTCTGCCCCTTCTTGCAGCCAGCAATGGGAGGGGGCAGGGTGGAGCTGAGCTTAGCCCCCCCATCCCGCCCCCTCCAATTGCAAACAGCCAGCAAGGGGCGGACAGGAGCAGGGCAGCTCCTTCTCCGGCAGCTGTCAAAGGCTCCCATAGGAGTCTATGAAGCCACTGCCAGCATAAAAGTGCCCGTCCGAAATGCCCTATCTTGGCCAGCTGGGCGCTTTTATATCCTGGAAATACACCCGTGTGCACTGATGCATTGTAAACCAATGCATCAGAGGAGCAGCGTATATCGGCCGGGGCGTGAAAACCTGGCCGATATACGCCTGTGTGAATGCAGCCTTACTATAATCACTTCTGCAATGGTATGTATGGGGCAATGTGTACAGAGGTATAGGTGGAGCATTTAAAAGGAATCATTATTTTCTGGAGCAAGTAATGTATACAGAGATATTTCTGCCCTTTTTTAAAGTAATATTCATACATTTCACTCATGCTGAAATATTTTAGCAACAAACTTGCCCACACTTGAATCGCTATGATAGGAAAATTTGATTCACCCACATGGGAAATAATAAGCAAAATATTGTATAGTAATTCAGATGTAAAGTTTCTAAGCAATCACTGGTTTATAATCCAAGTTAGGATCCTTTTTCAGATTGACTACATTGCAAAACAATGTGGAAGACTTTTCTCAGTGTTATTTCCTATGTAGTATTAGCCAATTGTTGATTTAAAGTGATACTCCCATGGTCTGAAGCGATGGCTCGCTCCCTTTACTCTCATGATCATCGGGGGGTCCTGGAGGCAATACCCTCACCATAATCTATGCCATAACATTATAGGATTGGAAACATGCAGGAAATGGTAATTAGCAGTTACCAATATAAGACTGGCTTCACACACAACATTGTGATGCTATTTCAGCGGTGATCTTTCATGGTGGTTTCATGCCAATGTTGTTTAGTTCAAAAACATAGTAAAACATTGCATTGATGATGGGTTAATCAGAGTACAAGCATTAGTATTGTCATGTACAGGAGAGTAAAAAAGGTTTTTTTTGTATAAATTTGTTTTATAAAAATTAAGCGGTGGCCAGTCCCGCCTCCTCCCATTGATGGTTATGGACAAGGGGCAGGACGTGGGTGGAGCTAAGAAGCCTGTGATGGGGAGGGAGGGGAAATGGGTAATGGCATGGTGAGCTCGGCGCATATGCACCAGGCTCCATGCCGTGTGAACATGCGCCCAGCCGATATACGGCGTCTCTCTCTGCAGGGGGAGGAGGCTGGAAGAGCTGGGAGCAGTGCTCTGAGCTCCCGCCCCCTCTCTGCCTCCTCTCCACCCCCCTGCACTATTTGCAATGAGAGGAGGCAGGATGGGGTGGGGCTAAGTTCCAGGAATTAGCTCCGCCCCTGCCCCACCTCTCCTCATTGAAAATAGTGCAGAGGGGCGGAGAGGAGGCAGAGAGGGGACGGGAGCTCAGAGCACTGCTCCCGACTCTTCCAGCCTCCTCCCTCTGCAGGGCTGGGCGTGAATACGTGGCCGATATACGGTCATCTGAATGCACCCTAATACTGTATAAATTGTAGAAAAAGGAGTGAGGTAGGGAAAGTACTACTGCCACCCTCTTCCAAGCCGACACTGCAGGGAACTCATCCTCCATGTATGGAAATCAAGTAATAGAGACAACAATATATCATTTTTTTACAAAAGGGCTTTTTCAGCCCGTGTTTTTGTGCATGCAAAAGTTTATGCGTGCAATACGCAGAGAATAGAACCCATTGTTGTCAATGGTTTCATCCTCAATAATGTTTTTTACATGCAGATTTCATACATTACTCTCCACCTCGCCATACCGTGCCCATGTCCAGCCCATTTACCTTCTGTATCAGCCCACTACTCGTAGTATGCAAGCTCGTTGGAGCAGGACCCGTACCACTATTGTTTCCATCAACTGATTACTATGTAACCGTGGTTCTGTAATGTTTGTACTTTTGTCTTTCTGTATTCCCCCCTGTCTATGTAAGCGCTGCGGAATATGTTGGCGCTATACAAATAAAGTTTATTATTAAGTTTATTATTACATGCCCAAAAGAATTAGGCTTGCTGTATCTTTCTGCATTTTTGCGCAACAAAGGTCCTATAGAAGTCTACGGGGGGTGCACAAATACGTAATCAATACGTGTGCAAATGTACAATATGCTGCATAATTTAGTGGAAAAAAAAGAATACATCTGGATCTCATTAGGCAACATTGTCTTTTAAGTCATGGCGGAGGTGTATCGCATACGTATGTGAACAGGCCCTGCATGCGCAAAACTTACACATACATCCGCAAATCTACCTCGCTCATGGCGCAAATGTGTTGCGCTGAAGTGTGCGCATATGCTCGTCTGAATAAGCCCTTACCATATGTTACAACCAACAGAAGGTTTTCATTTCAAGTTAATGTTACATCATTCATTAAATTGTGTTCTGCTTTCTAAAACGTATACCAGACATTGAGGTTGAAAAATGGTGCTGAATAATGAGCACCCCCTAGTGGAGAGTTTCAAGAACAACCGTTAGATATACATTTAATTAGTGTTTATTAATTACTATTCATACAAAGGCACCTAAAAGTGTGTGGAATTTCTATTTCATGTATATAGACCTTCACTAAGAAGGTTTTAAAATGTAATGTGTTTAAAAACCCTCCTTCCAGCGGTGGGTGCTGCTGCATGGAAGGCATTCGGTCTGTACAATACCTCCTTCCTAGCATGTAATATGTATGGGACATCAATGCATGGCACAAGGGCTTCTTCAGACGACCGTATGTGTGCACATAATAAAATACATTGATGTCAATGGATTCCTTCTCATTAACGTGTTTTAGGACCGGTTCTATCTTTCTGCATATGGCACAGGAAGTGCCCCCATAGAAGTCTATGGGAGGTACACAAATGTGCAATACCCTGCGTAATTCCATAAAAAACTGAACACATCTGGTCCTTATTAGGCTAAATAGCCTTTTAAATCAGCGCAGGGGTGTTTTGCATGTGCATGTAAACCATTCCTGCCTATGCAAAAGATACAGTATGCGTACAAACCTACCTTGATCACGGTGCAAATGTGTTCTGTTGAAGTATGCGCAATTGAGCATACGGTCATCTGAATAACCCCCAAAGGTTTCCTTACTGCAGCCATTATATATATGGTCACATAAGGACATATTTATAAATTAACAAGTCTCCTAATTCTTGTTGAAGAAGAGTTCTACCTAAAAAAATGTAAGGGTGCGTTCACACAGCAGATGCGCTGCAGATTTTTCTAAGACGAGATCCACAGCAAATCTGCAACAAAATCCACAGCAAAATCGACACCATTTGGGGTGGATTTTGTTGCAGATCTGCAGCAGATTTCACACGTTCAATTTAACATAGTAACATAGTATGTCAGGCCCGAAAAACGACATATGTCTATCCAGTTTAGCCTATTACCACCCAATGTTGATCCAGAGGAAGGCAAAACAAACCCAAACAATAAGGTAGAAGCCAATTTCCCCCATTCTGGCATTAAGAATAGTCAATCCCTGGATCAACAACCCTTCTGATGTAATCAGTGACTCTAACATATAATATTCTATCGCTCAAGAAGGACGTCCAGGACCCTCTTGAATTCTTTTATCGAATTTCTCATCCCCACGTCCTCAGGGTGCATTTACATGAACGTATATCGGCTCGGCTTTCACGCAGAGCCGATATACGTCCTCCTCATCTGCAGGGGTGGGGAGGATGGAAGAGCCAGGAGCAGGAACTGAGCTCCTGCCCCCTCTCCACCCCTCTGCACTATTTGCAATGGGGAGAGGCGGGACAGGGGCGGGGCTAAGTTCCAAGAATTAGTCCCGCCCCATCCCACCTCTCCCCATTGCAAATAGTGCAGAGGGGCGGAGAGGAGGCAGAGAGGGGGCGGGAGCTCAGCTCCTGCTCCTGGCTCTTCCATCTTCCCCCCCCTGCAGATGAGGACACCATATATCGGCCGGTGTGAATACCCAGCCGATATACGTTCGTGGGAATGCTGCTTCAGGCAGAGAGTTCCACAGTCTCACTGCTCTTTGCGTGCGGCAAAAAATGTGCACCAATTGAAATGGCTAATTAGTCTAACGAGTTCCAGATGTGTTCTTTCACCTGCGCAATTATGCAGTGTTTCATGCATCTGCAGGAAAAATAAGTGCATGGGAACGAACCCATTGAAATCAATGGGTTCTGTTCTTCGCGTACTGTGCATGGAAATTTTGTGTACCAAATACGCCCCTGTGAAACCGGTATAAGGAGAGCCTTTCTGATTGCTAGCATCCATTAGGCCCCTTTCTCACTACCATTTTGCCTTTGTGGAGCCTTTCCATCTCTATGTTCCATTTTAAAACTAAAATAAATGTGAAAGTGAAACTTCCTCTTCCCGCACGTGGGACCCACAATATGCTCATGGGAGCATTTAAGCATACATAATCCATTTAAAGGCTATGGACAACTTTGAGAGACAAATATTTTCTTTCACTGAAATGCATGTATTTGGGGTTAAATTAAAAATTTTGCACAGATTGTCTTCTGCACTTCCTACATATCCCTGTACACAGACACTGCAGTATCAATGGGGGATCCATCAGCTAAGCCAAACTGCTGGGCTTAGTTTTTCTCTGCTCTCTTCTCTCCTGCATATTTTGATTAATTTATGACCACAATAAAGATTATCTTTGCTGTGTTCATAGATTAGCTGATAAGAATGTACAATAGAGAAAAGATAAAGGCTGAAAACTAAAGGTACTTTTATACTTAATGATTTATTGTTCAAACCAACGCGTGAACAATGTCAGAGTTTACTCATTCACTCATTTATAAAGTCAGATAAGTTGCTCCTTCACTCCTAAATACTTGTCCCCGCTGAACAAATAGTATTTAAACCGAATGATAAGCGACTGAGCCAACAATGATTTTTATGCTTGCATGAAATTAATGATATGCAAACTAATTATCATTCATTGTTTAATCATGGCTGTTTACGCTAAATCACTATCATTCATTTTCACTCATTAAAATAATTTTTTGAACAATAATCATTCCATGTAAAAGGGCCTTAAGCTTTCAGTCCAACTTCACTGATGGATCTTCTACTGAGTCTTTGACTGCAGTTTCTATATACAGTGATATGTAGAAGCTGCAGAAGACTATTGAAAAATGACTGTCGACATGATATACATGCATTTCAGTGAAAAGAAATATATTTTTGACCCCCAAAGATATCCATAGCCCTTGAGCATTTAGATTTGTTGTCCCAGGACATAAATGGGAAAAAATGAGTACAAAATAAGTGAAGGAAAGTATTTGCAAAGTTGCTGAACTTTATGCAGATACAGTTAAAAAGCTTAATGGTAATCAGTATTTTGTGAACTCTTAAGGTCGCAGCAGCCAACATTCTGTAATTGAATAACGTATTCATATTTTATTGCCACCTTTTCACTGTATCTCATTTTTTTCCTCATACATATACATGAAATGATGATGCATAGGCTTGCATTTACAAATGTACCCATTAGAGCTGACGATATATACATTACACATAAGTACTTCGGAGTTCTTGTTTTCTTTCAGTAAGTCGAAGTATTTCAATTTTATTTTACAACTGAGGATAATAAGCTGGGATTGAGGAATGAAATTATACAATTTGTTCATAGCATAGCAATTATTCTCATTATTTCCCGATGCAGCGACAGTTCAAACAACTTCCATTAGAAGGAATAATGAAAAGTGCTCTTTTGAAAACTGAACTACTATTGAAGTAGGTTTACGGAAACTCCAAGAGATACCCCGCACAACGTTATATAGGGGGTTTCTGAAAAGGTGATCATCCATTGAATACTTCTCACAACAATTTTTATGAGTTTATGTATTTTTTTATTGTTGTACTTGTTTCTGCCAAATTATTTCTGCACATTACCTCAAGCTGTGATTCAAGAACAGCATTAGCTGAGGTGCCAGGTTTTGGCTTACACATAGAATCCTGTGAACTGTGTCCATGGAAACAGACTAAAAAGAAATCCTGAAAACTGACTTCAGATCCTTTCGGTTTTACTATTCTCCTGCCACACGAAGATCAACAATCTTATGGTGAAGGAATCAATTGACCCACTTGCTACAGTTATTCAGCTCTGCTGTTCACTCGCTTTCCCTATGCAATGTCATGAATCTGTCCTCAGGGCACCCCACACTCAGACCATATTTCAGTGGAGTCACAAGCAGTAAATGCTGTATTTTACATTTCCATACAAGCTTTACCAAATGAATATAGATCTTCAACATCTGAATGGTCCTCTTGTGACACATTCCTTTCCACATAATGGCATGACAGATTGTCTCACCTTCCGGTGCCACCATTGCAACTGAGGCATTAAACTGTAGCAACTCCTTAGCCACGTTGGCTGGCCACTGAAGATTCTTTCATCCCTTATTGTGTTTTTAGAAATGGCACCAGGGAACTGTATGGCTATATTGACAAGAGGCATCTGCTTTGAGCACAAGCAGTGTTTAGGAGTTTGGTTCCCACAAGTACACAGTCCTTTGTACTCCACAACCATCTTCAATGTTAATCCGGAGTAGGTACCAGCATGCAAATTCTACGAATTGTATTACTGTACATATAGAAGTTATAGTTCACCAAATGACTTGAAAGAAAGAAATAGAAAAGGGCTCATGTGTAGAACATCCACAGCACAGGCAGCTCAGAATGCTACTGGTACGCTCACCTGACTTGGGTGTGTGACAAACAGTGAACTAGCATCCTAGAATGGCAGAGTTGGAAGGGACCTCCAGGGTCATCGGGTCCGACCCCCTGCTCAGTGCAGGATTTACTAAATCATCCCAGACAGATGTCTGTTCAGCCTTTGTTTGAAAACTCTCATCGAAGGAGAACTCACGACCTCCGGTGGCAACCTCTTCCACTTATTGATCACCCTCATAGTCAGAGATTTGTTTCTAATATCAGGTCCACAGTGTAGCTTGGCCCTCCACGTTTGCTGCTCTTCCCTTGAGCTAACATGCATGGCATACTAGGCTAAAAAAAGACAAATGTCCATCAAGTTCAGCCTGTTTCCATCCCCCCATGTTGATACAGAGGAAGGCAACTCCCTACCCCCATCAATGAGGCAGATGAGGCTGACAAGGTGTCAGTGGGAATTAAGATTGACAAAGTTGTTGGTCAGGTCTTGAAATGCATTGGCTTGTGTTCCCTGCTTGTTTAATGAAGCGGTTATCTATTTACATCACCTGTGTCTTTGAAGTGAAGTGAGCTGTTGCAGATTTGGGTTTCTTGGTGCATTTCACCAATTGAGACACTTTTAATTTTTCAGTTTCCTGGAATTACCCAAATAAACCTCAGGAGCAAAAACAGAAACAAGTTGTAAGTCATCCGAATTAAGGTGAGTTCACATAGCATTATTCACTACCCTTATCCTTTCTGTCCTGGGCTTCAATGTAAAGTGGAAAACAGTTATTTGTACAGAATAGTCTATGCTACTGTGTCCTCCAAAAATGACATAAACTAATGCAAATCATGTCAAATGGAGACCTAATTCTGCACCCTTGGTCTCCATTTGACTAATTAAAGTTGATGGTTTTGTTTAGGGTTCTGTTTTAATCTCACTTTCGACTACTCAGGCAGGGCCCCTGGATTGTAAGGGTTAGCGTAGCGAATAATACTATGTGAACCCAGCCTGCATCCCTGCTAACTGCTGCTATGTGCTGGAATAGAGAATTCTTAAAGTAGGTAGCATTTATGTAGGTCAAAAGAGCCTTAATGTTTAAGCCACTCTGGCACCTCTCTATATACTGCTAGAAGGTTTCTGGGGCATACATATATTCTTTATTTAGTGGTCCCTGTAATGTACCTACTAGTCTGCGCTGATACCTTGCTTGGGCGCCACCACTTTGATCCTTGCAGTGTTACTAGGAAACGTACTGTGTGTTGTATGGAGACCGTGCACAGCTTTTCGAACTTCAGTACTTGGAATAATTTTTCATATGTGTATATATCATTAACTCTAAATTGTATCCTTCCTCTATTCTTCTCACCTATCCAACAAATCAAGGAGCATATTTCTGACACAGCCAATGAGTATGCTCAGCTCCCTATTTGAACCTGCTCAGCTCGGCAGCCTCTTCCAGTTAGGGCTTAAAGGGGTTGTCCCGCGCCGAAACGGGTTTTTTTTTTTTTTTTAAACCCCCCCCCCCGTTCGGCGCGAGACAACCCCGATGCAGGGGTTAAAAAAACAACCCCCACAGCGCTTACCTGAATCCCGGCGGTCCGGCGTCTTCATACTCACCTGCTGAAGATGGCCGCCGGGATCCTCTGTCTCCATGGACCGCAGGGCTTCTGTGCGGTCCATTGCCGATTCCAGCCTCCTGATTGGCTGGAATCGGCACGTGACGGGGCGGAGCTACACGGAGCTACACGGAGCCCCATAGAGAAGAGGAGAAGACCCGGACTGCGCAAGCGCGGCTAATTTGGCCATCGGAGAGCAAAAATTAGTCGGCACCATGGAGACGAGGACGCCAGCAACGGAGCAGGTAAGTATAAAACTTTTTATAACTTCTGTATGGCTCATAATTAATGCACAATGTACATTACAAAGTGCATTATTATGGCCATGCAGAAGTGTATAGACCCACTTGCTGCCTCGGGACAACCCCTTTAAATCCATGGACCTTCAAAAGGATCAAAGTGATCAAACAGGACACTAATTTGTGGTACCAACACAGCAGACAGTAATTGCAATCAGTCAGGCAGTGGTTAGGGCTGGCGGAGTTAATTCACAATGGTATACAGGCTGAAGGTTAGGACTGGCCGCAAATAGGAAGGTGTGGTAAAAAACAAGGCAGGCCAGTAACAGACCAAACGGGAACAGCACAACTTCCCAGAGCTCAAATACCAAATAACCCAATTTTGTCAGGAAAGCAGACATGGATCATGGGTACTTAAGAAGACTGGGGCACAGATGCATTCACTGAATACAGGTGTAGTTAATGGGCAATTACGCTGAAAGAGGCCAGAATCTGCTAGGCACTACCAGCAAAGGAAAGACACATCTACTAAGAACAGCAGCACTTCGGGAGGTTATACTGCACATGTAGACTAGTTAAAGAGTGGGGTGTTGCAGAAAGATTTTTAAGGGGGTCAAGTAGCCTAAGAATAAAATTTAGCCTTGCTGAAAATACAACTTAAGAGACATTCTGGGTGTCAGTAGCTAATGGGTACTTCAAGATAAAGAATTAAAATAATTGTACATGTTTGGAAACTCAGTCTATATAAAAAATGCTATACTATCAATTCAGCATCAGACCTCTATAAGTCTCAGGAGAGTCCAGCTAAGGAGTATTTTACATGGGACCACTGTCGGGTGCTTTTTCGCCTAACAGTTATCCCAACAATTATTGTTCCTCTGCTTTCACACAGGAGAGATAGTCGTTCAGTGAATGGAGGCAGAGCGCGCCAGGCATCTCTTCTGGCCTCCTGCCTGCACTTACTATGAACAGGCAGTCACTCATAGATGAACGATTACCTGTTTACATTGAGTGAGAATTCGCTCACTAGTAGCTTTTTTTCACTGAGCTGAAACAAAGCAACTAGCGAATTAAAGAGTGATTTCTAGCTCAGTACCCTGTCAGATTCCACATTTACACGGAACAACTGTCACTCAAAATTGCTCATTTAAATAATTTTTTGGCTGATAGAGGGCCCATGTAAAGCCACCCTAAATGTAGCATGTACTAGGCTTGCAAAAGCCCAGACCCTGTATCCTTGATGTCCTTCATTGCTCACTATGCTACATGGTCAGGGTTCCACTTCACTGCAAACTTGCTCTCTGGCCTGACAGTAGCTGAAGCCATTCATAGCTTACACACAGCTCAGCCATAAATACATCTCTGGCACCCTTCTCTGTCTGGTGATCCCCATCCACTGATTAATGGCTGCCCGATGCTTGCTGGTTGCTCATCTTTTTCTGAAACGCTCACAAACTTCAGTGCAATTATAGCTTCCCTTCTCTCTAGTAAATTCTATGAAAAGTGTGAAAGGGGTCATAGAACCTCCAACCTCTTGACATATGAGGGTCCTGGAGAAGGAGCATGTACTTATGAGGAATTTGCTGCATATCCTTAGACGTACCACTAGGGGTCGTAGTTGTGACTGGGCCCCTGCAGTGAGGTGGCCCAGTGGCCTCCGCCATATACAAAATGCACGCCGAGTGCATTGCCGGCTGGTTGCACAGCAACGGCAGTGTGCGGCTGTTGCAGGAGGGGAGGGAAGAAGAGTAGGAAGGGCTGCCGATGCAGACAGAAGATAACCTCCATCACACCCCCCATAGAGTCATCCTGGAGAGAGGAGGAAGGCCGCTGTTAGCAGTCACCTCATAGCCGGGGCGTCTTATCTCACACAGGTAGTGAAGGCTTAAGAGGAGACTCACAGACCCCCACATACAGCACTGGACAGCAGCTTCCAGGACCTGTGATGATATCACCTGTGTAGGAGGAATCAGAGATCATATGATCAGGGGGTGATCAGTGTCTGCAGGACTCTGCAAAGCTGCATGTAGCAGAGCTGTGTGAGTGCTATATCCTGGCAGCAGAGCTGTATATTTGAAGTATACATATACATGTTATTGGTTGTCATGTGCATTTAGCAGAGCTGTGTGTGTAAGTACTGAGTGGATCACCATAAAATAGCCCAGCACCAGACTGTTACAAAAGCTACCTAAAAGTAAATTTAGCTCTGTTGCCAATAGCAACCAATCACAGCACAGCAATTATTTTACATCAGCAGTATAAGAAATGAGAGCTGTGCTGTGATTGGTTGCTAATCCTTTTTCTTGGATGCAAGATGTGATACAGGCGGACATGAAGGCTCTAGTACCCTGTTGTACCGCCTCTAGCTTGGATACAAGATGTGATACAGGTGGGCAGGAACGCTCTAGTACCCTGTTGTATCACCTCTAGCTTGGATATAAGATGTGATACGAGCGGGCATGGAGGCTCTAGTACCCTGTTGGGCCGCCTCTAGTTTGGATGCAAGATGTGATACGGGTGGTCATGGAAGCTCTAGTACCCTGTTGTATCACTTCTTGCTTGGATACAAAATGTGATACGGGTGAGCATGGAGGCTCTAGTACCCTGTTGGGCTGCATCTAGCTTGGAAACACTTCTTTGTCTAAACTTCTGTCCATCTTGCACTTTTCGTTCATCTCTGACTTCAAGCAAGCCTGAAGTCAGTGATGAGTCTTATCAGTGCCGCATGCTGAGTTCAATGCCACACAATGATAGTTTATGTAGTGCCCAGTTGTCCACACCCAATGGTCATTGGGCAAACTCACAGAAATATTTATGTCTCTATGCTACTCTCTAAAAACTGTTCAGAAAGTATTCAATAGCTAGAAAAATACTCATCCTTTTCAGATATCAATAATAACTTCCAAGCTCACAATAAAGATTAGTAGAAATGTTAATTGTAAAAATGTTCTCTATAATGATGTGGAAGAAGCGTGACATTTCAAGTTGTCATTCTTCAAACAGCATGAGCTGCTTTGAATCTTGACTTTAACAATAAAGATAATCAAATGAGTTCTCTTTTTGAGATATGCAGAGTACAACATTGTCGCAAACTGAGTAGTTTGATTACTACTGTGTTTCCCCGAAAATAAGACCTACACCGATAATAAACCCTACCCTGGTTTTGGGGGGAGGGGCTTAAAATATCAGCCCCCACCCCTCACCCCTAAATAAGCACTAGCTACACTAGATGAAAAAAACACAAAAAACGGCAATGCTCACCTAGTCTGGGTCCCTTGCGCTGGTCTCTGGCGCTGCGGCAGGTTGCAGTGCAATCCTCAGCATTAACATAGCACTCTCTTCCTGGTAACGGGGCTTTGCGTCCAGGAAGCGAGTGCTGTGATTGGATCACAAGCACCGTTACTCAGCCAATCACAGCCGGCGGTGGATCATTCACAGCCATTCAGTGAATTACATCACTGAATGTCTGTGACTGGTTCATAGAGTGCCGGCTCTGATTGGCTGAGCAATAGTGCTCGTGATCCAATCACAGCCCTTGCTTGCTGGAGGCAGGGTATTCAAAGCCTCGTTACCAGGAAGAGAGTGCTATGTCAATGCTCAAGATTACACTGCAGCCAGCCACAGCATTGGAGACCAGCGTGGGGGAACCAAATGCCACCGGCTAGGTGAGTATAAGACACCCCTGGAAAATAGGACACTATGCCTCTTTTGGGGCAAAAATTAATATAAGACAGTGTCTTATTTTCAGGGAAACACAGTAATCACAAGAGAATAGAGGTGAACAGAAAGCTAGTCTAGATTTGCTTTACAAAGTACGGGCTTGTTTTTGTTTTGTTTCCAGCATGAAGTTGTCTAATTTTCTGTAAGCCTCTTCATCTTCACGTCTTGGTTTGATCACATACTCATAGTACATTAGAAATAAATAATACATCCCTCATTCAGATATGGACTACTAATATAAGCTGTACTGTATGATAGCTAGATATATCTCAGACAAACCAGAGTAAAGCAGCCCCATGTCAACTCCTACAACACCTTACAAAAAAACAATCTTACAGACAAACCCTTTGTCTGTGAGATGGTTATTAGATACCCCCTATCCATGGGGGGATAACTGTCTGATTCCTGGGGGACCAACTACTGAGAACTCCCATGATCATGAGAACGTGAATCCCGTGTACCCCCGAACAAATGGAGCTGCGCAGGCCTTTGTGGGGAGACAGTGGGGAACCAGATCGTTGTCTACAGTGGCTTTGCCGTCCCTCCCTGGAATAGCAAGACGCATCCCGGACCAGCTGTGCACAGTGGTAAAAGTAATAACAGTGGTATTAAGACTATGACTTAAATGAGTACGTGATGCCAGTACCTTTTAAATGAAGCATTTTGGTGGCGGTGAAATAAAGAGTTTAAACCAGTTGTGATGAATTCAAGTCTTTTTCACATGTGCTGCTGCTTAGCCCAATTTCTCCCATTCTGTATGTGTTTTTTTTATTTTTGTTGCCTAGATGTAGGACTTTGCATTTGTCTTTGTTAAATACCATTCTGTTAGTCGCCACCCACTGTTCAAGCTTTTCTAGATCTTTTTGAATAGTCATTCTCTCTTCCCTAGTGCTAGCTACCCCTCCTATTTTTGTGTCATCTGCAAATTTGACCAGTTTCCCATCAATTCCCTCCTCAAGATCATTTATAAAATTGTTGAACACTGGACCTAAGAGATTCTTCCACTTGGATGTGCAGCCATTTATGACCACTCTTTGAGTACGATCACTCAGCCAGTTGTGAATCCACCTAACAGTTGCCTTGTCAATCCCATATTTGGTCATTTTTTCAATAAGTATGGTATGAGATACTTTGTTAAATGTTTCACTAAAGTCAAGAGATACTATATCCACCACATTTCCCTGATGAGCCCCGTGGGTGATTCTGTCATAGAAGGACATTAGATTTGTCTGGCATGACCTGTTTGTTACAAACCCATGCTGGCTCAGATTAATTACTCCATTCTTATCTAAGTACTTAAATACATTTGTTCAAAGATCTTTTCCACTATAGAAGTCAGGCTCACAGGCCTGTAGTTTCCTGGATCCACCTTATTCCCTTTTTTAAAGATAGGGACAACATTTGCCCTTTTCCAATCTTCTGGAACTTCTCCTGTTCTCCGTGAATTTTCAAAGATTATGGTGAGTGGTTCAGCAATTACTTCTGCTGCTTCCTTTAGCATCCTAGGATGCAATTAATCTGCGCCTTGAGACTTGAATTCATTTAAGTTAGCTATGTGTTCTTTCGCCATATCCCTGCTTATAGATAGCCTGCATTCTTTTATTCCACAATAGCACAGGGAAGATCAGTTGATGTTCCATCTACTTTCTGTGAGAAAATAGATACAAAATAGGAATTTAAAAGTTCAGCCTTCTTAAAGGGGTTGTCCCGAGCCAAAACCTCAAAATTTTCAATTAGCCCATTCCCCCTGTCACCCCCCGGCATAAAGCAGCCCTTTAAAGAGGTTATAAACAGCTTCCTACTTACCGTTTTGAAGAAATAATAACTTATAAAGTTCTTCTTCCAAGATGGCGCCTGTGATGTCCCAGGGTGCGTCCCACGGTGCACTGCACTTCCAGGAGGCTTTCATGCGCGCTCCCGAGATGCCGGTCACGTGAGCAGGTGACTGACGTCATCGGTGGAGGCGTGCACTTGTAATGAATGAAACGCCGATCCAGCCACCCCATTGGCTGGTCGGCAGAACGCATCACAGCGGGAGGTGGAGTCTGCCGGAGAATACAGCAAACAGCTGTTTCTCCCTTCTCTTGACTACACAGAAGCGCAGGTAAGTGCACCTTTCTGCTTATGCACACATATCCAGCCATGCATTCATTCATTCATTCAACCTCATCCATCCATCCATCCATCCATGCATCCGCACGCACTTATGCACACATATCCAGCCATGCATTCATTCATGCAGCCTCATACATCCGTCCATCCATCAATGCATCCATCCAGCAGGCTGCAGAAAACTGGCCCCTCGGCCCCACAGAACTGGCCCCAGGGACGTTGCGGTAGTGCCCGGGGCACAGTGGTAGGCGAACCATAAATACAGCAGGGGACCCAGATTCTGAGTCCTGGGCAAAGACAGTCCCCCCCAGCGCCCACAGCACCCCAGACACCTCACTTACCCAGGCGGCTGCACGGCTTGGATTGTGTTCGTCCCAGCTGGCTACTGGTCCCGTATGGCTGGCGGCTGCTTGTCCCATATGGCTGGCGGCTGCTGGCTGATGGTCCCGGCTGGCTGCTGCTGGTCCTGGGTGAAAGCCTTGACTGCGTCTTCACCAGTATTTAAAGGGAGGCCGGGAGCTGAATGGCCGCCCCTGCGCATGCGCAGACGAGCTGTATCACGCGGGCACGCTGGAGCGGCTCGTTCACAGCGGGGAGAGTGCAGACTGCGCAGTCTAAAACAGACTGCTGAGGAAGAAATTAGACGGCTCCATGGCGACGGGGATGCAGAGACAGCACGAGGATGGAGACAAGTGAGTGAATAACTTCTGTATGGCTCATATTTAATGCACGATGTATATTACAAAGTGCATTAATATGGCAATACAGAAGTGCTTAACCCCACTTGCTTTCTCGGGACAACCCCTTTAACATCATTCTTAAGCAATTCACCATTTTCATCTTGATTCAAATAATACTGTGCTCAAGCTGCTTAACAGTCTGTCCTGATAGTGCTGCATTTTGAGGTCCTTCTCCACTTCCGGAACAAGATTTGTCATTTTGGCCTTGTGGTGGGGATCAAGGAGTGTGGCCACTCAGTTTTGATGTGAGCTATGCAATGGTCCTTTTGCAAGCACTGCAAAATAAAAGCACTCATATACTTCAAAGTATCTAAGGGTCATGGCCCACATTCCTCAGGCTCAGGCCTGAGAGTACCTGCTGGCTGGTCCCACCATCTACGTAGAATAGCTAGAGTTAGTGATGCATGGAAGGAATGCTGCATAGCTCACCCTATGGTGTTGAGTAACGGTGGACCGGAAAGACAATTTGGAGATTAGTATCCCATTCTCCGCCTCCTATGACAACAACACATCATTGTTCCTGAGGCCCAGTAGTGCCTGTTCCACGTAGGCAGACAACAGGAATGGTCAATCTGATCAATGCATCATCACAACTGACCATTTAGGTGCCTTCCTCAAAGCAGGTTAAAATGACACACATGTTTTTGATCTGCAGGCACTCCACAGGTGTCAAATGACCATCCTCCATGCAACTTGGCCTTATTGTCAGACATGACGTTGCTTGGTTTCAGACTGTGCCACGTGGTCAACAACATGTCAGCCTGGGCCTGCAAATCTGTCAAGAGCTCTTCAGCCATGTGGCTGTGCTTCCCTGGACATATGAGTTTGAGGTTAGTATTTTGACATGTACCATATGCACTGCTGTATGGAGGTCGAATTTTGTCATATATGGTATCTGTGCTGATGTGGAGAGTGTTAAAAGGTGGTATGAAGAGGTAAAGGAAGAAGGAGGAGGGGACAGATGAGGAAGAATGTCCCACAACCTTTGGGGGTAGCATGAAATGTAGACCATTATTATCGGCTTCATGCACCTCCCTCAGGACACTAACCCAAAGTGCTGATATGGATATGTAACATTCCTGGCCATGCTTGTTGGACCATGTGTTCGTGGTCAGGTGCAGTCGACTGACAGCGTTCTTCAATACCTCATTATCACTCACTTGGTGGTGCAGTGCAGGTATGGCTTTTTGGGCAAAGAAATGGCAGCTGGGAATCTCATACCATGGGTTAGCACAGAGCATCATGTAGCAAAGGCATCTGTGTCCACTAGCCTTAAGGCTAACGTTTCCATTGCAAGTAGCTGTTCAATGCTTGCATTCAGGCTCTATGCTGGTGCATAGTTGGGGTGGTATTTTTTTTACGTTTCCATACCTGGGGAATGGAGGACTGGCTGCTCACCTGGACCACACTGGAATGTGAGGTAGATGTCAATGTCGGTGAAGGTGGTGATGATGGTGCTGGCTGAACTTTTTCTATTCATTTCCCACTCATGGCTCTGAAGCCTGCAGCCCAATCGTCAGTTGCAGAGAAGAGATTTCAAGTAGGTATGCTACTGCCAATACAGTAAAAAGCCTCTCTGTGCTCCGAGTCTACTGCATGAACAGGCAGGGAGATGGAGGAAGAGACACCTACAGCAGCAGAAGAGGGACCAGAATAAGGCTGAATCTTTGCCCTTTGGCCTAGGTGGGCTCTCCAAGGTAGTGGGTGGTTAAGGTTCATGTGACTGTTTACACACGTTGTGTTGAGGTTGTTTATGTTCTTGCTGCATTTTAAACGATTACTGCAGATCTTACAGATGACTACTGTTGGCTGTGTAAGGACTGTAAATAATTTAAAGTGGCCGGACTGGTGACTTTGAATGATATCTGAGGCCACTGATACACTGTGTGTGTATTTGCTGTTTCCCTGTTTGTTTTTCACTTTTGATTTATATTAACAAAAAAATCACTGCCAACTAAATAAGACACAATCCCTGGAAGGCACACTATGTTAGAACAGTGGTTCTCAACCTTTTTCAGCCCAAGAAACGCAATATAGTGGCAGCAGCAGCAGTGTGATATAAAGCAAAATGAAACTTTATTGCTCCCTGTTTAAAAGCCAGGCAACGTTTCGACCCACAGGTCCTTCTCAAGCCTTTTTCAGCCCAGCGCCACCTTTAGCTATTGGGATGGTGGCCAGTGCCTCCCAAGCCTTACTAGTTTAAACCCAGTCAAAGTTTACCTTGTTTACAAAGTTAAAAATACAAATTAAAATACTGAATACTTTGTTTGGAAAGTGTTTAACAGATTAGCATTAATTGTGAAAACATGTCTCTAAAAATTACCAAAGAAGTATTCTAGTCAGCTAAATTTTAGCTGCTAAAATGTAGGTGCTAAATATTTAAAAAGAGGTTAATTGCGGATACAATAATAAATAGGTTTTATTGCAGAAGAGAATTTTTTGGGGGAAAGCAAGCAATAATACCATCTTTAATTATTATTTTATAGAAACGTATAACGTATAAAGAAAATGCAGGATACAACTTAACCTTAATGGTCAGAAGACTAATTAAGATGCAAAAACAATGAAATTCGACTAATAATAATAATAATGTTTGCCACAATCAAACTGTGTCATTAATGGCTGCCTTGGGCCTGATGAGCAGACGCCAATTTCGCGATATCTGTTTCTATCTTCGTCAACTGCAGTCTCAAGTCGCCCCTTACACATATCTGAAGTTTGTTTCTCGATTTTGTCAGCAGCTGCTGAACCGCACTGAAGGCCCTCCCCACTAAGTACGTAGATGGAAAAGCTAACACGAGCAACTTAACTTCCTGACACAGGATAGGAATTTTTCACTTTCACCCCAAAACATTCATAGTCACATTATTGGAAAAGTGCTTGGGCTTTGCTATCGTGTTTCAAGTCAATCAACTGCTCTTGTAATCTGGGATGATATTCTTCTGCATCTGCTGAAAATGGATTGAGTACCCACATCATTTTGATCGGTGGGGACGTGGGTGCAGAAAATCCCCATGATCTCTAAAACAAATGGGCAGAAGCATTCCTCTGAGTGCAGAGCCCACTTGGCTGTGTCTATCACTGCTCAAAAAAAGTGTACAGGCTCAATAGAAAGTCTATGGAATCCGTACACCGCTCGCAATGACAGCTGAATGAGTACAGTGCTTGTGGGGGTCTCACAACCCAGAACTAGAGATGAGCGAACGTACTCGTCCGAGCTTGATGCTCGTTCGAGTATTAGCGTGTTCGAGATGCTCGTTATTCGTAACGAGCACCACACGATGTTCAAGTTACTTTCACTTTCATCGCTGAGACGTTAGCGCGCCTTTCTGGCCAATAGAAAGACAGGGAAGGCATTACAACTTCCCCCTGCGACGTTCAAGCCCTATACCACCCCCCTGCAGTGAGTGGCTGGCGAGATCAAGTGTCACCCGAGTATATAAATCAGCCCCTCCCGCGGCTCGCCACAGATGCATTCTGACATAGTTCAGGGAAAGTGCTGTCTTGCTGGAGTTGCTATAGGGAGAGTGTTAGGAGTTATTTTAGGCTTCAAGAACCCCAACGGTCCTTCTTAGGGCCACATCTAACCGTGTGCAGTAGTGTGGAGGCTGCTTTTTGCAGTGTTGCACATTTTTTTTTTTTTGTATATCGGCCGTGCAGAGCATTGCGTCCTGCAGTAATTTTACATAGTCCAGGGCCAGTAGTGGTGAGGCAGGGACAGAAGACATATTTAGTGTATATAGGCAGTGGGCCTTTCCAAAAACATTTGGGAAAAAAATCTATTTGGGCTGCCTGTGACCGTCCTCAGTGTACTGGGTCTCTGCTGGGGGTAGTTGTCCTAATTCATACGCAGCCAGCTAAGTGTTACAGCAGGCTTGCGCAAAATTCTTTCCTGGCTCTGTGTTGCCTGTTACATCACCGCTGCATTCCTGTCCACAGTGAAACAGTCTGCAGTAATTTTACATAGTGCAGGGCCAGTAGTGGTGAGGCAGGGACAGAAGACATATTTAGTGTATATAGGCAGAGGGCCTTTCCAAAAACATTTGGGAAAAAAAATCTATTTGGGCTGCCTGTGACCGTCCTCAGTGTACTGGGTCTCTGCTGGGGGTAGTTGTCCTAATTCATACGCAGCCAGCTAAGTGTTACAGCAGGCTTGCGCAAAATTCTTTCCTGGCTCTGCTGTGCATTCCGTAAGCGAAGTCAGCCTCCAACCACAGGCCAATGAGCGGCACACTTAATTACAGCGTTCTGTTTCTGCACTACTGGTAATACAGCATGCTGAGGGGTAGGGGTAGGCCTAGAGGACGTGGACGCGGGCACGGACGCGGAGGCCCAAGTCAGGGTGTGGGCACAGGCTGAGCCAGTGCGGTAGCCAGGGGTAGAGGCAGGGCCAGACCGAATAATCCACCAACTGTTTCCCAAAGCGCCCCCTCGCGCCATGCCACCCTGCAGAGGCCAAGGTGCTCTAAGGTGTGGCAGTTTTTCACATAGACGCCTGACGACCGACGAACAGTGGTGTGCAACCTTTGTCGTGCCAAGATCAGCTGGGGAGCCACCACCACCAGCATGCGCAGGCATATGATGGCCAAGCACCCCACAAGGTGGGACGAAGGCCGTTCACCGCCTCCGGTTTGCACCACTGCCTCTCCCCCTGTGCCCCAACCTGCCACTGAGATCCAACCCCCCTCTGAGGACACAGGCACAAGTGCCTACTGGCCTGCACCCACACCCTCACCTCCGCTGTCCTCGGCCCCATCCAGCAATGTCTCAGCGCAGCGTCCAGACGTCGCTAGCGCCACTGTTTGAGCGCAAGCGCAAGTACGCCGCCACGCACCCGCACGCTCAAGCGTTAAACGTGCACATAGCCAAATTGATCAGCCTGGAGATGCTGCCGTATAGGCTTGTGGAAACGGAGGCTTTCAAAAGCATGATGGCGGCGGCGGCCCCGCGCTACTCGGTTCCCAGTCGCCACTACTTTTCCCGATGTGCCGTCCCAGCCCTGCACGACCACGTCTCCCGCAACATTGTACGCGCCCTCACCAACGCGGTTACTGCCAAGGTCCACTTAACAACGGACACGTGGACAAGCACAGGCGGGCAGGGCCACTATATCTCCCTGACGGCATATTGGGTGAATTTAGTGGAGGCTGGGACAGAGTCAGAGCCTGGGACCGCTCACGTCCTACCCACCCCCAGAATTGCGGGCCCCAGCTCGGTGGTGGTATCTGCGGCGGTGTATGCTTCCTCCACTAAACCACCCTCCTCCTCCTCCTCCTCCAACGCAACCTCTGTCTCGCAATCAAGATGTGTCAGCAGCAGCAGCACGTCGCCAGCAGTCAGTGTCGTGGGGCGTGGCAGCACAGCGGTGGGCAAGCGTCAGCAGGCCGTGCTGAAACTACTCAGCTTAGGAGAGAAGAGGCACACGGCCCACGAAGTGCTGCAGTGTCTGACAGAGCAGACCGACCGCTGGCTTGCGCCGCTGAGCCTCCAACCAGGCATGGTCGTGTGTGACAACGGCCGTAACCTGGTGGCGGCTCTGCAGCTCGGCAGCCTCACGCACGTGCCATGCCTGGCCCATGTCTTTAATTTGGTGGTTCAGCGCTTTCTGAAAAGCTACCCACACTTGTCATAGCTGCTCGGAAAGGTGTGTCGGGTCAGCGCACATTTCCGCAAGTCCAAGACGGACGCTGCCACCCTGCGGACCCTGCAACATCGGTTTAATCTGCCAGTGCACCGACTGCTGTGCGACGTGCCCACACGGTGGAACTCTACGCTCCACATGTTGGCCAGACTCTATGAGCAGCATAGAGCTATAGTGGAATACCAACTCCAACATGGGCGGCGTAGTGGGAGTCAGCCTCCTCAATTCTTTACAGAAGAGTGAGCCTGGTTGGCAGCCATCTGCCAGGTCCTTGGAAACTTTGAGGAGTCTACCCAGATGGTGAGCGGGGATGCTGCAATCATTAGCGTCACCATTCCTCTGCTATGCCTCTTGAGAAGTTCCCTGCAAAGCATAAAGGCAGATGCTTTGCACTCGGAAATGGAGGCGGGGGAAAACACTATGTCGCTGGATAGTCAGAGCACCCTCATGTCTATATCTCAGCACGTTGAGGAGGAGGGGGAGGAGCATGAGGAGGAGGGGGAAGAGACAGCTTGGCCCACTGCTGAGGGTACCCATGCTGCTTGCCTGTCATCCTTTCAGCGTGTATGGCCTCAGGAGGAGGAGGAGGAGGATCCTGAAAGTGATCTTCCTAGTGAGGACAGCCATGTGGTGCGTACAGGTACCCTGGCACACATGGCTGACCATGTTAGGATGCCTTTCTCGAGACCCTCGCGTTACACGCATTCTGGCCACTACGGATTACTGGGTGTACACACTGCTCAACCCACGGTATAAGGAGAACCTTTCCACTCTCATACCCGAAGAGGAAAGGGGTTCGAGAGTGATGCTATACAACAGGACCCTGGCGGACAAACTGATGGTAACATTCCCATCCGACAGCGCTAGTGGCAGAAGGTGCAGTTCCGAGGGCCAGGTAGCAGGGGAGACGCAGAGATCAGGCAGCATGTACAGCGCAGGCAGGGTAACATTCTCCAAGGCCTTTGCCAGCTTTATGGCTCCCCAGCAAGACTGTGTCACCGCTCCCCAGTCAAGGCTGAGTTGGCGGGAGCACTGTAAAAGGATGGTGAGGGAGTACGTAGCCGATCGCACGACCTTCCTCGGTGACGCCTCTGCCCCCTACAACTACTGGGTGTCGAAGCTGGACACGTGGCCTGAACTCGTGCTGTATGCCCTGGAGGTGCTTGCTTATCCTGCGGCTAGCGTCTTGTCAGAGAGGGTGTTTAGTGCGGCTGGGGGAATCATCACGGATAAGCGTACCCGCCTGTCAACCGACAGTGCCGACAGGCTTACACTCATCAAGATGAACAAAGCCTGGATTTCCCCAGACTTCTCTTCTCCACCAGCGGACAGCAGCGATACCTAAGCAATACGTAGGCTGCACCCGCGGATGGAAGCATCGTTCTCTATCACCATCAAAAACGGGGACCTTTTTGCTTCATCAATCTGTGTATTCTATTCATCCTCCTCCTCCTGCTCCTCCTCCTGAAACCTCACGTAATCACGCCGAACGGGCAATTTTTCTTAGGCCCACAAGGCTCAGTCATATACTTTTTGTAAACAATTTTTATACGTTTCAATGCTCATTAAAGCGTTGAAACTTTCACCTGAACCAATTTTTATTTTAACTGGGCTGCCTCCAGGCCTAGTTACCAATTCAGCCACATTAACCACAGCGATTAATGGGTTTTACCTGCCCTCTTGGTTGGACGTGGGCAATTTTTCTGAGGTACATTAGTACTGTTGGTACACCAATTTTTTTGGGCCCTTGCCTACAGTGTAATCCAATTAATTTTTTGCCCACCTGCATTACAGCTGACGTTACATCAGCTGTGCTGGGCACTGCAATGGGATATATTTATGTACCGCCAGTGGCTTCCTGGGACCCACCCATGCTGTCGGTCCACATGGACTTCCCATTAGGGAGATGTACGTGCCTGTGTATACTTATAAAAAACTCGAGCCTGACTGGGGCATGCAGTTTGGGCCGAAGCCCACCTGCATTTAATCTGACGCTAGCTCTGCTGTCCAGGGCACTGCAATGGGATACATTTATGTACAGCGGGTGGGTTCCAGGGAGCCACCCATGCTGTGGGTGCTCACGGAATTCCCATTGCGGAGTTGTACCTGCCTGTGACTATTTATAAAAAAACGCAGTCTGACTGGGGCATGCAGACACCTTGACAGAATGAATAGTGTGTGGCACATAGGTTCCCCATTGCTATGCCCACGTGTGCAGCTCCTGATGGCGGTGGCACAGGATTATATTTCTCATTGCTTCTGTACAGCATTGTGGGCTATCGTCCTGCCCCTTTTAAAGAGGGTCGCTGCCTAGCCATGCCAACCCTCTGCAGTGTGTGCCTGCGGTTTCTTCTCATGGCAGACGCACTTATAAATAGACATGAGTGTGGCGTGGCATGAGGGCAGCTGAAGGCTGCACAGGGACACTTTGGTGTGTGCTGTGGACACTGGGTCATGCGGGGGGGGGGGGGGGGCAGCATGTAACCCAGGAGAAGTGGCAGCGGAGTGTCATGCAGGCAGTGATTGTGCTTTGTTGGAGGTAGTGTGGTGCTTAGCTAAGGTATGCATTGCTAATGAGGGCTTTTCAGAAGTAAAAATTGTTGGGAGGGGGGGGCCACTCTTGCCGCTATTGTGGCTTAATAGTGGGACCTGGGAACTTGAGATGCAGCCCAACATGTAGCCCCTCGCCTGCCCTATCCGTTGCTGTGTCGTTCCCATCACTTTCTTGAATTGCCCAGATTTTCACACATGAAAACCTTAGCGAGCATCGGCGAAATACAAAAATGCTCGGGTCGCCCATTGACTTCAATGGGGTTCGTTATTCGAAACAAACCCTCGAGCATCGCGAAATTTTCGTCCCGAGTAACGAGCACCCGAGCATTTTGGTGCTCGCTCATCTCTACCCAGAACCCATCAATTAAACTTCTAACATGTCGCTAAGGTATGTCAGAAGTTTTTAAAAAGTTTAATATATACTTTAAGATTTGCTTGGAATCTCCATAAATCCTAACTCCACTTAAAACCCCACAATCCCGGTGTGGCTGCAGATCAGATAATGAGCAAATTTCATGCCAACACAGCATGGTGGAAAAATCAGCTTCAAATGCTAATTTATGTGAAATAGATGTCAAGTCATTTTGATAAATTAATGTTTTTTCTTTGTCACCAATCATACAAATCACCTAACCACAGAAGATAATATATTGTATTGGTGAGAGTCCAACTGCTAGGACAGTCATGGTGAGAAGAGGTTGTGTGGGCTGGTTCCTGGGTATGCACACTGCCCCCTATACAGCTTGATGGGAGATAAGGAAACAGGAATGTAAGCAGACTGGGCAATTTCCTTATCTCTAAGTAAGTTTTATGGATAAATGTAGGACTTGTTATCCCATTTTAGCACCCACTGGTCAGGTCTCAACCTGAATAAAGCCCCATTTACACATAAAGATGATTGCTCAAAATTCGCTCAAAAGATAGGATGATTGACAGTTTGAGCAATCATTTTGCATAATCTGCTAATGGGCACTAATACCCATTATTAGTTTATTAGCTTCATTTGCATGTAAATCAGCCTCCCTGAGCTGTATGCAGAAAACAGCAGGTGGTCTGTTATCTGCATACAGCCCCTTTGTTCTCCCGTGGGACTGCAGCTGAATAGAATGTTATCAGCGCTCCTGTGGAGAATCACAGCATGCGGTCTCTGCTATCAGCTCACCAGCAAACAATGGATTTTAAACTCAACTAAAAATCATCGTTTGGCCGAAAAGCAAACAATGGTAGCATTTACACGCAACGATTATCACTCAAAAGACATTGCGTGTAAATGGGGCTTAACATTTATAGCCTATCATTTGGATAGGTGAAAAGTGTTATGGGTGGAAAACCCCTGTAAGCGCTAAATAAGGTCTTGCATTGGAATCAATCATTTTTATTGATTAGGTTATGCTGCAGGCTTAATGCACTCTGGTTCACTAGTTTACAGGTTCAAATCTGTATGATTGCTGAGTGAAAATAAAATAATTCATAATATGAAATTTTAATCTAGAGAAATTGGAATGATTCAATGTACAAAAGCTTTGATTTGATGAATTACAACTTCCATTTTTGTGTTTATTGTATTATTGATAAAGGAAGCAGAGATCACACACAGGCTGGTAATCTGGCGCATACTTTTCATGTCCGCTTCTTGATAAAATGACTATACTCTACCGGTTTAAACTCCTTCTTTGTTGCTTAGCAACATCATGAAGGTTTCCTGATAAATGTAGCATCATTAACTCTTCCTCTACAATATCCTCAATTGCTACTTTGTATTGCCACTTTCTGTTTTCCAACATATTCTGCTCCAGGGATTGCATTCTGTTTCCAAATGTTTTCTTAGAAATAAAGACATCACTATGAAGTTCAGGAAAATGAAATTCTGGGGAGAAGAAATCTAATTCATACACCAGCTTAGAAATATTACTTGCTATTGAAGTATATATAAGAGATTGATTCTCAGAGAGAGGGTAATTATATGAATAAAAAAGTGTAAGTACATGTACTGTCTGTAGTGATGAAAGAAAATAGACAAAGTAACAGAGCTAAGAGCACATATTTGTAAAATACATCCATATACATATCTGGAATGGTTCCTGAGCCATTCTCTTCCATTAGGCTGGCTTCAGTGTTTTAACCCATTTTATTGGCGGGTTCATTGGCATTTTTTTCCCCAAAACATTATGACCAGATGCTTTAAAGTCTATAGGAAAATAGTCTAAAGTCTACATATATATCACCTTGCATTTTTGGGGTCGGGGTTGTTTTTTCTAAACACAGCATACTCTAGATATGATGGCTCTTCCTGGCATTTTTACCATTGGCCTCTCTATAGGACCTCAAAAATGCAGGAAAAAAAATACACGTAGAAAATATTAAGGTTGCAAGTCATACAACGGTTAGAAATAGTGTTTTCTACATTCATAAGTCTGGATTAACGGTGGTGGAGGCCCCTGGACAAATAATCTAGTGTGGGCACCCATAAGTTTTAAAGGGAAACGTATTTAAAACACTTCTTTTATAGACATTGCTTTGTGTAGAAATGTATTTGTTGTTCATCAATTGGTAGATGTACTGAGTTCCATGTAATCAAAATAATTCACCAGACCAGCCCTTATAGGATCTGGTACATGATATACCATTTTTAAAAAGGTTTATCTGTTTGATAGGCTTTTCTCTCACCTCCAAATTGGTGTCTTTCGGGTATGCAAACTCCTGCTGTAGGAGAAGACTGGGTGACAGTTCTGTGCATCCATGGTTATGTGACCATGAGTCAAAATGGGTCCTTCACCGCTTCTAACCATGGACTGATAATGTAGGGCAGATACCATCTTTGTAGATGTTAGGCAGTGCAGCTAGGCAGCCTCTCGATCAGTCCACTGAGGCTGAGCTAATAGCAGAGATGGGCTGGTTTTGGTGGAAAACCTTAGACCTCATGTCCACTTCCATGCACAGATACCACTGCTGAATCCCGCAGTGGTAGCTCTGCGTGCCCATGGATATGGAGAGGAAAAGACAGTTTCTTACCTCTCCAGATCCAGTGCGGGTCTCCTTTAAGCTGGCCGGATCTTCTTTCTTCAGCACGGCGGATGCGTCCAGGGGCGTCGTCCGACGTGCTTGGCACATGTGCAGCTCTTTTTTTTTGAATCTCCTGCTTTCCCACATACCTGCGGCACGCCTACAGTGACAGCTGTAGGTGTGCCGCAGACCGGATTGATTGCATTGACTTCAATGGAAGCCGTCCCTGCAGGATCTACAGGAAAATGGAGTATTCTGCAATTTCTTCCCACGCGTGCGATCCGCACGCTGGGGGAAAAAAATCACATCCGCATGATTTTACTTGCCGTGCAGATGCTAATGCATCCCTATAGGTGGCAAGAGGTGTGGATGTCCCGCAGAGGAGATACGCACAGATTTTATAATTAAAATCCGCCCGTGGACATTTGGCCCAACTTCCTCCTTTGTGGTGGTGGCCTCAATGTGTGCACCTAAGGTGCCTTCCCCATAGTTGTACCATGCTTTTACATTATAGCGTATTCTGAAAAGTCAGTTACACTTAATAAGAAAGTTTCTAATAAAATATATTGTAAAAAAGTACTAGACAGATTTTTTAAATTCATGAAAGAGCATTGTATCAGACAGTCTGAACAGGATAGTAGTAATTGTTGAAAATAGCCTGTTATCACTAAATGTTAGAACACTGACAAGACTCTGCAACGGAGATGTAGTTCTTTCTAAAACCAGCCTAATGTGTATGAATTTTACTAAAGAAAGTACATTCTAACGACCATGGACACTGTTCTAAAATCTACTACTGGTGGTATAATTATTCTAAATATTTGTCTGCTTTTGCTGGTTTTCATGACTGCATTTGAAGATATCTTTAAAGTTATTGAATTTTTCCAGATTTACTAACCTTCATATCTTAAAGTAATGATGGACTGTTGTTTTTCTTTACTTACTTGAGTGGTTCTTGCCATAATGTAGATTATAACAATAGTTAAATAGGGCGCAAGTCACTGTAAGGAGCAATTTTACCTCTCCACAACACAATTTATCATAGCTAGCGGTTCAATGGCCAGAGCAAATAGTATGGGGGATAGTTCCTCTATGTAGTCGTAAATAGAGAGAGCAGGACCCATTAATGGAAATAGCTGCTAGGGGGGATTTGTACAGGAAAGTTATCCAATGAATGAAGGCCTCACCGAAACTGAATCTCTGTAAAACCTGAAAAAGAAAGGGCCATTCAATTAAATCGAATGCCTTTGCCGCATCTAAGGAGGCCAAGACCCAGTTCTCTCCGCCGACCGCCCCCACCTGTGTCACCACTTGTGCCCTCCGTAAATTATCCCGGGCATAAACCCCGTTTGATCCAGGTGAATTAAGTCCAGTATTATGGTATTGAGACGGTTAGCCAGCATTAAAGTCAGAAGTTTGTAATCAGTATTAAGTAGGGAAATCGGCAAGTAATGAGGGGAGTAGTATGTCTTGGCATTTGGCAAATAACTCGATTGGAAGGCCATCAGGGCCTGGTGATCTACCACTGGACATGCCCGAAAGTGCTTCCGTTAATTTGGTCAGAATAAAGGGCACATCTATAAATTCTTGCTGGTCCCGTGTGTCGGGAATGTAGGTTTATTTAGAAAATCGTTCAGGGTGTCTTGAGAATGGTGGAATTTGGTGTTATATAACTCAGTGTAGAATTGTTGAAACCGTATCCCGATCTGGTCCTTGTCAATAAGAACTTCACCTGAATCAGATTTCATACGTAATATAGAGTGGGACACTGAATTCTCATGAATTAAAAGAGCCAGCAAGCTGCTAGATTGATTACTTTGTTCATAATATTTTTGCTTAGCAAAGAAAGTGGACCTACGAGCCTTCTCCTGCAGACATAGGAGGTATTGCCTTCCTTGGCTCAACCACCTTGTTATAATATCATCTGAGGGGTCTGCGACACAATTTGGAGTATTCAGATGCCATCTCCTGCTCATGTCGAGAAGTGTTTTGTTTAATAAAAGATATAGAGGAGCGTAGGCAACCTCTGAGGAAGGCCTTAAGCGTCTCCCAGAGCAGTGCCGGATCAGTATCAGAGCTATTTATTTCCAGGAAGGTGGTGAGTTGGTCAGGTTATACAATCATGTGGGTCAAATAGACTTAGCCAGAAGGGATGTATTCGCCAACCATAATAAATCAAGAATTAAAACAGTGCTCCGTTGTTTAGGTATTTCACAATTGAAAGGTGAAAAGGGAACTCACCTGGTGTCAAGTGGGGCACACCTTATAATAAGGGGACCCATTGGCACCTAATATCCAAGGATGCATGTAGTCATAATCCCCATCCGCAATCCAGCAGGTAATCGGAGAGCCAGCTGATATCCAATAAGATTCCTCCCAACAAGGAATCTTCACTTAACCAAAGACCATAGGCATATAAAAACAGATACAGCGCCCATGGGATCCGGGATATAAAGTTCAATAGTTGACGAAAAGGTGGTACATCAATACCGTCTTTAACGCTACACGTTTCGGCATAAGCCTTTTTCAAGCAATACAGAATTTAAAAATGTGCACATATATATACATTATTTAATTTATTTCTTTTGCTGTTTTGTTAATAATATAATTTATGATCATTGTATAAAAATATTTTTATTGTAACTGGTTGCTTTTAAGAAATACCAAACATCGTATATAAGATTATCATGCATTTATAATGTGTTTTTAGTATCATTCGTGGGTCACCTTTATGAATGGGTACGGTTGCTTCAGTGATGGTAATAATGGAACGCAGGTATAGGGCTCCATATTATTTAATATTGGAATGCATGGTGCGTTCCATGGTATCATGTGATGAACGTAGTGATGTCACTCATTAAACTCCTCCCACTGGATCCCACATGGTGTTGGCGTCCGGCAAGGTAGGAGCTATTATTGTAGATTGATTATATTATATATATATGTGCACATTTTAAAATTCTGCATTACTTGACAAAGACTTATGCTGAAACGCGTAGCATTAAAGACGGTATTGATATACCACCTTTTCGTCAACTATTAAACTTTATATCCCAGATCCCATGAGCGCTGCATCTGTTTTTATATGCCTATGGTATTCTCCAGCCATGTCTATTAGTTTTGCCATTTGCCATACCAAATTCAGCCCGGAGGAGAGAATGGTCCGACACTCCTCTACGGAGATATTGTACTTTGGCTACTGTTGTACAAGTATGGGCATTACCAAAAATGTAATCGATACATGACAAAGAGTTGCTACCGGCTGGGTAGGATGAGAACTCCCAATTTGCTGGATGTTTAGCTCTCCAGACCTCCTGCCAGCCCACCTCCTGAGTAAATGTAGCTAGTGCTGTAGGATGTGGGATAATAGCAATGGGCTGAGTAGCATTAACCCCTTAACAACCAGCCCATAGTGTTTTTACGTCCTCCCAAAGTGGGCTTTATTCTCTGAGGACGTAAAAACATGTGTCCTGCAGAGAATAAAGCCCCTCAGACTCTGGACATGACAGCTCCATGCTGTCAGTGCCCGCAGGTAGCCGACAGCATGGAGCTGTCATCCCGGGCTGCAGGGACCCCCCCTCCCCGGCAATGCGATCGGCGTTATCCAATCGATAGCGCCGATCGCATAAAAGTTACAAAAAGTGCAAAAAAAGTTAAAGATTCAGCTGCCCTGATGGATCGGATCCATCAGGGCAGCTGAAATTACTCACCCCCGTCCGCCGCCCTGCTCCCCGCTCTCCTGGTCCTCCGGGCTCTGAAGCCAGCGTTCTGCGCATGCGCGCCAGGCTGCATTACGTCAGCCGCATGCGCAGAAGGCCTGGCGGCCCGGGAAATCTATAATCTCATGGCTCCCAGCTCCTGTAGGTAGCTGGGAGGCAGCAGATGTCAGCGGTCCCCGATACCGCGATCGCCGTTATCCAATGGATAACGGCAATCACGGAAAAGTGAAGAAAAAAGTAAAAAAAAAGAAAAGCTTCACCTCCCCTCATGGATTGGATCCATGAGGAAAGGTGAAAATACTCACCCCCCCTTCCTCCATGTCCTCCGGCCGGTGTCGGGACCCTCTGCTGGCTTCTGCTGGGCTGCTGGGATCCCCTGTTGCAGCAGAGCTGCAGGGTCCTAACAGACCCTGATCAGCTCTGTTAGTGGCTATTGTCACCACAGCGGATGTTTTTCCTGTAACTGAAGCTCCTATGGGTGCCACAGCTACAGTGGAAAAGAGTGAAATAAAAAAAACAACAAACATGTGAATGTCCCCCAGAGGTCTTATAGGACATCAGGGGGGACATAGATAGTAAAAAAAATAATTACATACATAAGTAAAACAAAATTACAGAATAAAATAAAAATATATACATAAGAAAGAAAATAACCCAAAGCCGACACCAACCGTCATTGTATGCGCCCTGCAATCCAAAACCATACATACTATATATCAAAATGTCCGAAAAAAAATGAGGAACCCATTCCTGTACTTTTTTTTAGTGTAAACATACTAATTAAAAAAAATAACTATAAATATTTAAAAAATCAATTTTTTAGCTTTTTACCCCCCAATAAAATGGAAAAAAAAGTCAGAGAAAAAGATGTTAAAAAAACAGCCCTATATGTCATGGAAAATAAACACAACAAAAATTATTTTGGTAGCTGAAGAAAAAAAATAGGGCAGATAAAACACCACATGGGTAAAATCCCTAAAAAGTGTCTGGTCCTTTAGGTACAAAACAGCCTGGACCTTAATGGGTTAATTTTTCTGTGCAGTTGCGTCTGATGGTTGAAATATCTGATGCTTTAAGATCTTTTTCACCAATTAAATTCATCATGAGTAATTATGATAAGTTAAGAAGGAAGGTTGATAGCAGAGAATGTTATGCAAGGTTGAAGGGGGCACATTGGAGACATCCTGTAAACCTTTCACAATTTGACTGTGCGGTATAACTTGATCTGTTACTCTGACCTCATTAAAATGATTGAATATAACATTATAATCTGTTTTATGAATTTGAAAAAACAGTGAGAGAACTTTATAAAGAAATATCATGTGACTGTAAAGAGGAAACTATTATGACTATGGGTGAGTTCACACGAGCGTGTTTTTGTGCGTGCATATGCACGCACAAAAACACGCTTGTATTTACAACAATGTATGCCCTATGGCGTGTGCACATGTCTGTACTTTGCAGGTGTGTGCCTGCAAAGATACGACATGCGTGCACCATTGGGAATGCACGCATTGTTTTCAATGGAGCCACGGCTGCTGCCGGCGGCTCCATTGAAAACAATGCTCTGTCAGCCCCCTGCATTCTTTTTCAGGGAAGGGCTTTACATATAAGCCCTTTCCTGAAAAAGAAACATTTTAGTGTTAAAAAAAAAACTTACCTCTCCGCCGCTGCCGTGACCCCTGCGGGCATGAAGAACACATCTACCGCATGCGGCAGATGTCTCCTTCACCCCCGCAGATGCAGCAGAGGAATTCTTCAATTCTCTACCGGAGCTGTCACACATGTCAGCTGCGGTAGAGAATCCTGCTGCCGGCATCCCCGTCAATAGTGTAAAAAAATAAAAAAAATAAATACTCACCTCCCTTCGGCTGCCGGGCTCTGCCGCGTCTTTTCCTGGCTGTCCCCGGCTCTGTAGTTCTGAGCTATCAGCAGGTGGGGATTTAAAATCCATGCCTGCTGGTAGCTCTGATTGGGATTGGCTAAGCGCTTCAGCCAATCCCAATCAGAGCTACCAGCAGGCGGGGATTTTAAATACCCGCCTGCTGATAGCTCAAAACAGCAGGGCAGAGTCGGGGGCAGCGGCAGAAGTCACCTCTGAGCCCCGGCAGCTGTCAATGGCTTTTCAGGGAAGTGCTTCATAAGCCCCTGAAAGCTATTTAAAATTAGTGTACAAAAAAAATGGAATACTCACCTTATGGGGCTCAGCCGCGACTACTGCTGCTGTCGCTGGCTCTGTAGTTCTGAGCTGTCAGCAGCCGGGGATTTAAAATCCCCGCCTGCTGGTAGCTATGATTGTGATTGACTTAAACACTTCAGCCAATCACAATCAGAGCTACCAGCAGGCGGGGATTTTAAATATCCACCTGCTGATAGTTTAGAACAGCAGTGCAGAGTTGGGGACAGCGGCAGAAGTCGCCGCTGAGCCCCGGCAGCCGTCAATGGCTTTTCAGGGAAGGGCTTCATATGCCCTTCCCTGAAAAGCCATTTAAAAGTAGTGTACAGAAAAAGATGAAATACTCATCTGCCGGGGCTCAGCCGTGGCTTCTGGCGCTGTCCCCGGCTCTGTAGTTCTCAGCTATCAGCAGGCGGGCATTCAGAATCCCCGCCTGCTGATAGCTGAGATCTATAGAGCCGGGGACAACCAGGAGAAGGCGCGGCTGAGCCCCGCAGCCGAAGGGAGGTGAGTATTTATTTTTTACACTATTTTAAATGGCTTTTCAGGGAAGGGCTTATGAAGCCCTTCCCCGAAAAGCCAATGACGGGGATGCTGCCAGTAGGATTCTCTACCGCCGCTGATATGTGTGACAGCTGCGGTAGAAAATTGAAGAATTCCTGTGTTGCATCTCTCACAGATGTGGCAGATGTAGCAGCAGGGAATTCTTTTAACTAGCGGGGGTGAAGGAAACATCTGCCAAATGCGGCAGATGTGTTCTTCATGCCCATGGGGGTCATGACAGCGGCGGAGAGGTACGTTTTTTTTTTTACAATAAAATGTTTCTTTTTCAGGAAAGGGCTTATTTGTAAAGCTCTTCCCTGAAAAAGAATGCAGGAGTGCCGGTAGAGCATTGTTTTTAATGGAGCCGCCGGCAGCAGCCGCGGCTCCGTTGACAACAAGCACGCAGCTGTGTTCACGCGTGTTTTTGCTCGTACCTACGTGCGCACGTATGTACACACCTAAGTATGCACAAAAACACGCTCGTGTGAACCCACCTATTGGTGCGTTCATACAATCCGGATTCGCTGCAGTATTTTGGCTGCGAATTTTAAGCTGAAATGTACAGTATAATGTAAATGATTGGAGTGCTAAGAAAATCCATTCACTTTTTGCGTAAACAATCCACAATAGAAGATAGGTATACTGCAAATGTTTAAATATACGGCATACTCTATTAGGGTGACTACTAGAGATGAGCGAACGTACTCGTCCGAGCTTGATATTCGTGCGAATATTAGGGTGTTCGGGATGCTCGTTACTCGTAACGAGCACCACGCGGTGTTCTGGTTACTTTCAGTTTCCTCTCTGAGACGTTAGCATGCTTTTCTGGCCAATTGAAAGACAGGGAAGGCATTACAACTTCCCCCTGTGACGTTCAAGCCCTATACCACCCCCCTGCTGTGAGTGGCTGGGGCGATCAGATGTCACCCGAGTATAAAAGTCGGCCCCTCCCGCGGCTCGCCACACATGCCTTGTGAGTTAGCTGAGGGAAAGTACTATCCTGCTGGTGCTGCTGTAGGGAGAGCGTTAGGAGTCAGTGTAGGCTTCAAGAACCCCAACGGTCCTTCTCAGGGCCACATCTACCTGTGTGCAGGCTGCTGCTAGCAGTGTTTTTTTTTTTTTTTTTCTCAAAATCGGCAGTGCAGAGCATTGCACCCGGCATTAGGGACAGAAGTGGTGTATAGGCAGGGAGAGTGTTAGGAGTGAGTGTAGCCTTCAAGAACCTCAACGGTCCTTTCTAGGGCCAAATTGAAGCGTGTGCAGTACTGTGCTGGCTGCTGTTAGCAGTGTTGCATATTTTTTTTTTTCTAAAAATTGTCTGTGCAGAGCATTGCACCCTCCATTGATACTACAGGGACAGAATTGTGTAGGCAGGGCCACAACACAGTTATTGTTCATTGAATATACGCAGTGGGTCCTTCCCTTTGCTAAAAAGGACAAAAAATTATATTTGGCCTGCCTGTGTCAGTCCTAAGGTCTCCGTGTACGTGTGTGCTGCATGGACAACGTACAAAAATCAGACGCAACCAGCTACGGTTTACTGCAGGCTTGCGCCATTGTCTTTCCTGACTGGCAAATACCTGCTCTGCTAGAGTTAATAACTCTGCTACACTATAGTTGTGTGACACTTTTTGAGGGCCACACCACAGATATTAAACTTCTTGTTCATTGAATATACGCAGTGGGTGCTTCCCTTTGCAAAAAAGGAAAATAAATTATATTTGGCCTGCCTGTGTCAGTCCTAAGGTCTCCGTGTACGTGTGTGCTGCGTGGACAACGTACAAAAATCAAACGCAACCAGCTACGGTTTACTGCAGGCTTGCGCCATTGTCTTTCCTGACTGGCAAATACCTGCTCTGCTAGAGTTAATAACTCTGCTACACTATAGTTGTGTGACACTTTTTGAGGGCCACACCACAGATATTAAACTTCTTGTTCATTGAATATACGCAGTGGGTGCTTCCCTTTGCAAAAAAGGAAAATAAATTATATTTGGCCTGCCTGTGTCAGTCCTAAGGTCTCCGTGTACGTGTGTGCTGCGTGGACAACGTACAAAAATCAAACGCAACCAGCTACGGTTTACTGCAGGCTTGCGCCATTGTCTTTCCTGACTGGCAAATACCTGCTCTGCTAGAGTTAATAACTCTGCTACACTATAGTTGTGTGACACTTTTTGAGGGCCACACCACAGATATTAAACTTCTTGTTCATTGAATATACCCAGTGGGTGCTTCCCTTTGCAAAAAAGGAAAAGAAATTATATTTGGCCTGCCTGTGTCAGTCCTAAGGTCTCCGTGTACGTGTGTGCTGCGTGGACAACGTACAAAAATCAGACGCAACCAGCTATGGTTGAGTGCAGCCTTGCGCCAATTTCTTTCCTGCCTGGGAAATCAAATCACTGGTAATACAGCATGCTGAGGGGTAGGGGTAGGCCTAGAGGATGTGGACGCGGCCGAGGACGCGGAGGGCCAAATGAGGGTGTGGGCACAGGCCGAGCCAGTGCGGTGGCCAGGGGTAGAGGCAGGGCCAGACCGAATAATCCACCAACTGTTTCCCAAAGCGCCCCCTCGCGCCATGCCACCCTGCAGAGGTCAAGGTGCTCTACGGTGTGGCAGTTTTTCACAGAGACGCCTGACGACCGACGAACAGTGGTGTGCAACCTTTGTCGCGCCAAGATCAGCTGGGGAGGCACCACCAACAGCATGCGCAGGCATATGATGGCCAAGCACCCCACAAGGTGGGACGATGCCCGTTCACCGCCTCCGGTTTGCACCACTGCCTCTCCCCCTGTGCCCCAACCTGCCACTGAGATCCAACCCCCCTCTGAGGACACAGGCACTACCGTCTCCTGGCCTGCACCCACACCCTCACCTCCGCTGTCCTCGGCCCCATCCAGCAATGTCTCTCAGCGCAGCGTCCAGACGTCGCTAGTGCCACAGTTTGAGCGCAAGCGCAACTACGACGCCACGCACCCGCACGCTCAAGCGTTAAACGTGCACATTGCAAAATTGATCAGCTTAGAGATGCTGCCGTATAGGCTTGTGGAAACGGAGGCTTTCAAAAGCATGATGGCGGCGGCTGCCCCGCGCTACTTGGTTCCCAGTCGCCACTACTTTTCCCGATGTGCCGTCCCAGCCCTGCACGACCACGTCTCCCGCAACATTGTACGCGCCCTCACCAACGTGGTTACTGCCAAGGTCCACTTAACAACGGACACGTGGACAAGCACAGGCGGGCAGGGCCACTATATCTCCCTGACGGCACATTGGGTGAATTTAGTGGAGGCTGGGACAGAGTCAGAGCCTGGGACCGCTCACGTCCTACCCACCCCCAGAATTGCGGGCCACAGCTCGGTGGTGGTATCTGCGGCGGTGTATGCTTCCTCCACTAAAGCACCTTCCTCCTCCTCCTCCTCCAACGCAACCTCTGTCTCGCAATCAAGATGTGTCAGCAGCACGTCGCCAGCAGTCGGTGTCACGCAGCGTGGCAGCACAGCGGTGGGCAAGCGTCAGCAGGCCGTGCTGAAACTACTCAGCTTAGGAGAGAAGAGGCACACGGCCCACGAACTGCTGCAGGGTCTGACAGAGCAGACCGACCACTGGCTTGCGCCGCTGAGCCTCCAACCGGGCATGGTCGTGTGTGACAACGGCCGTAACCTGGTGGCAGCTCTGCAGCTCGGCAGCCTCACGCACGTGCCATGCCTGGCCCACGTCTTTAATTTGGTGGTTCAGCGCTTTCTGAAAAGCTACCCCCACTTGTCATACCTGCTCGGAAAGGTGCGCCAGCTCTGCGCACATTTCCGCAAATCCCACACGCACGCTGCCACCCTGCGGACACTGCAACATAGGTTTAATCTGCCAGTGCACCGACTGCTGTGCGACGTGCCCACACAGTGGAACTCTACGCTCCACATGTTGGCCAGACTCTATGAGCAGCGTAGAGCTATAGTGGAATACCAACTCCAACTTGCGCGGCGCAGTGGGAGTCAGCCTCCTCAATTATTTACAGAAGAGTGGCCCTGGTTGGAAGCCATCTGCCAGGTCCTTGGAAAATTTGAGGAGTCTACCCAGGTGGTGAGCGGCGATGCTGCAATCATTAGCGTCACCATTCCTCTGCTATGCATCTTGAGAAGTTCCCTGCAAAGCATAAAGGCAGACGCTTTGCGCTCGGAAACAGAGCCGGGGGAAGACAGTATGTCGCTGGATAGTCAGAGCACCCGCCTGTCTATATCTCAGCGCGTTGAGGAGGAGGAGCATGAGGAGGATGAGGAGGAGGGGGAAGAGACAGCTTGGCCCACTGGTGAGGGTACACATGCTGCTGGGCTGTCATCCTTTCAGCGTGTATGGCCTGAGGAGGAGGAAGAGGAGGAGGAGGAGGATCCTGAAAGTGATCTTCCTAGTGAAGACAGCCATGTGTTGCGTACAGGTACCCTGGCACACATGGCTGACTTCATGTTAGGATGCCTTTCTCGTGACCCTCGCGTTACACGCATTCTGGCCACTACGGATTACTGGGTGTACACACTGCTCGACCCACGCTATAAGGAGAACCTTCCCACTCTCATTCCCGAAGAGGAAAGGGGTTCGAGAGTGTTGCTATACCGCAGGGCGCTGGTGGACAAACTGATGGTAAACTTCCCATCCGACAGCGCTAGTGGCAGAAGGCGCAGTTCCGAGGGCCAGGTAGCAGGGGAGGTGCAGAGATCAGGCAGCATGTACAGCGCAGGCAGGGGAACATTCTCCAAGGCCTTTGCCAGCTTTATGGTTCCCCAGCAAGACTGTGTCACCGCTCCCCAGTCAAGGCTGAGTCGGCGGGAGCACTGTAAAAGGATGGTGAGGGAGTACGTAGCCGATCGCACGACCGTCCTCCGTGATGCCTCTGCCCCCTACAACTACTGGGTGTCGAAGCTGGACACGTGGCCTGAACTCGCGCTGTATGCCCTGGAGGTGCTTGCTTGTCCTGCGGCTAGCGTCTTGTCAGAGAGTGTGTTTAGTGTGGCTGGGGGAATCATCACGGATAAGCGTACCCACCTGTCAAACGACAGTGCCGACAGGCTTACACTCATCAAGATGAACAAAGCCTGGATTTCCCCAGACTTCTCTTCTCCACCAGCGGACAGCAGCGATACGTAAGCAATACGTAGGCTGCACCCGCAGATGGAAGCTACGTTCTCTCTCACCATCCAAAACGGGGACATTTCTGCTTCATCAATCTGTGTCTAATATTCCTCCTCCTCCTCCTGCTCCTCCTCCTGAAACCTCACGTAATCACGCTGAACGGGCAATTTTTCTTAGGGCCACAAGGCTCACTCATAATTTTTCTAAACAATTTTTATATGTTTCAATGCTCTTAAAAGCGTTGAAACTTTAACTTGAACCAATTTTTCCTTAAACTGGGCTGCCTCCAGGCCTAGTTACCACTTAAGCCACATTAACCAAAGCGATTAATGGGTTTCACCTGCCATCTTGGTTGGGCATGGCCAATTTTTTGGATGTACATTACTACTGTTGATACAGCAATTTTTGTGGGCCCTCGCCTACAGTGTAATCAAATGAATTTTTAGCCCACCTGCATTACAGCTGACGTTACATCCGCTGTGTTGGGCAATGCAATGGGATATTTTTGTGTATCGCCGGTGGGTTCCAGGGAGCCACCCATGCTGTAGGTGCACACGGAGTTTAACCTACATCTGTCCACTTGTAAAGAACCCCAGTCTGACTGGGGCATGCAGTGTGGGCCGAAGCCCACCTGTATTAAGCATGACATTACTACCTCAGCTGTGTTGGGCAATGCAATGGGATATTTCTATGTACCGCCGGTGGCTTCCTGGCACCCACCCATGCTGTGGGTCCACAGGGAATTATAAATGCATCTGTTTCCACTTGTAAAGAACCCCAGTCTGACTGGGGCATGCAGTGTGGGCCGAAGCCCACCTGCATTAAGCACGACATTACTACCTCAGCTGTGTTGGGCAATGCAATGGGATATTTCTATGTACCGCCGGTGGCTTCCTGGCACCCACCCCTGCTGTGGGTCCACAGCGAATTATAAATGCATCTGTTTCCACTTGTAAAGAACCCCAGTCTGACTGGGGCATGCAGTGTGGGCCGAAGCCCACCTGCATTAAGCACGACATTACTACCTCAGCTGTGTTGGGCAATGCAATGGGATATTTTTATGTACCGCCGGTGGCTTCCTGGCACCCACCTATGCTGTGGGTCCACAGGGACTTCACAATAGGGAGTTGTACCTGCCTGTGTCTATGAATTAAAAACCGCGGTCTGACTGGGGCATGCAGACACCTTGACAGAATGAATAGTGTGTGGCACATAGGTTCCCCATTGCTATGCCTACGTGTGCAGCTCCTGATGGCGGTGGCACAGGATTCTATTTCTCATTGCTTCTGTACAGCATTGTGGGCTATCGCCCCGCCACTTTTAAAGAGGGTCGCTGCCTAGCCGTGCCAACCTCTGCAGTGTGTGCCTGCGGTTCCTCCTCATGGCAGACGCACTTCTAAATAGACATGAGGGTGGTGAGGCATGAGGGCAGCTGAAGGCTGCGCAGGGACACTTTGGTGTGCGCTGTGGGGGGAGGGGGGGGGGGCGGTTGGGCAGCATGTAACCCAGGAGAAGTGGCAGTGGAGTGTCATGCAGGCAGTGATTGTGCTTTGTTGGAGGTAGTGTGGTGCTTAGCTAAGGTATGCCATGCTAATGAGGGCTTTTCAGAAGTAAAAGTTTTTGGGAGGGGGGGGGGGGGGCCCACTCTTGCCGGTATTGTGGCTTAATAGTGGGACCTGTGAACTTGAGATGCAGCCCAACATGTAGCCCCTCGCCTGCCCTATCCGTTGCTGTGTCGTTCCGATCACTTTCTTGAATTGCCCAGATTTTCACACAAGGAAACCTTAGCGAGCATTGGCGAAATACAAAAATGCTCGGGTCGCCCATTGACTTCAATGGGGTTCGTTACTCGAAACGAACCCTCGAGCATCGCGAAAAGTTCGTCCCGAATAACGAGCACCCGAGCATTTTGGTGCTCGCTCATCTCTAGTGACTACCCATTAGCGTTTTTTTTCTGCTGCGAATTTGCTGCTATTTTTTCTTCCAATTGTCAATGGGACTTTTTAATGTTAAAAACGCAAAGTTGCGTTGCGTCGCGTTGCGGTTTAACATTAGGAAGTCCCATTAACAATTGGAAGAAAAAATAGCAGCAAATTCGCAGCAGAAAAAAAACTCTAGTGGGTTGTCACCCTTAGTTATGAAAATGCAGGGGATTTTCACAGCGGAATTTATTCATTGCAAATCTGCACCAAAATCCACATGCGGTATCTCTATGATATGTGATCATTTGTGTATTATTTGCTGCCCGTACACTGTTTTTTATATTCATTTTCATACTTTTGAAATATAAGAAAAAATAATAATATTATACTCCATCTTTCTATTTTCTGTAAGCCACACCTGGAACACTGCAAAAACGGCACCCAGCACTTTACACTGATATATGCCTTGATGTAATATTGCATCAAAGCTTAAGAAGTAACTGCACTTTTAAAAAACTTTTGCCACCAGGATATTCACACGTCATCAATGCCTTATATATGTCTATATACACATATCTTCAGATAATCATCAAAACCAAAAATCTCAAAGATCCGGATGCCAGTAAACATCTGAGTTGCAGAGCTCAAAATTGGCCTCAGTTAGATCCCCTAAATGTGACAGTCAGAGGGCTTACATTCTCTCTGATTGTTTAGAGGGGTAATAACCTGAAAAACATTCCTGCACTTTCCCCTATGAGGGCACAGCAGAGATGACAGTAGTGGGCCGTGATACTTCTTTCCGCTGTCACCTGCAGCTTCACAGCCCTCTTTTAAAATGCACTAAATAGATATTGAACCAGGAGGCAAAATTGTGGGTTTAGTATGATATCAAAATAGTGGGAAGCTTCTTCAGGGGTCTATACATTGCACACAGTGTACCAGAAAAATTGAACTTCCCTAAAGGCTCATTTACACTGGACGAGTGTTGGGCAAATGATGCCCGACACTCGTCCCTGTGTCTCCGCGCTCCCGTGCTCTTGCACGGAAACTAACAGAGCTGGCTCGCACACGAAGCGGCCAGCAGGGGGATGGGGCAGTGCAGGAGATTTCTCTCCTCTCGCTCCCCTGCCCCTTTCCATTGAGATACACAGTGGCCATTCACAGGAGCATGAGAGCGCAGAGACACAGGGATGACTGTCGGGCATCGTTTGCCAAACACTCGTCCAGTGTAAATGGGCCTTAACCTGGTGTCCAAATGATTATCTGATCTTGGTGCGTGTAAAGGGAGGTAAACAACATATAGTACCGCAATGCACTGTAGGTAGGCGCTGCTATACAGCTAATCAGTGCCTGCACTTCAGTAATACAGAAGTTTCACCAGTGAAATGCCCATGCTGATTGGATAGGCTGCATGTGCCGCAAATCTGAACTGTCTCTGGCATTGTTCTCAGGTTACAGTGGTCCTGGAAAGATCACTGTATGTTGAAAATATTGTATCCTGAGACCATCGTAACTTGTGGGACTACTGTATTAAAGATACTGTTCTTTTCTCCATAGAAGGAGCACCTAGACGGTGAGTTAGGCCTCCCTCACACAGGGCGTGTTGTACAGCGTTTAGCGCTGCCTTTTCAGCCCTGCGCTAAACGCTGTACAACACTCCCATTCATTTCAATGGGGCTGCTCACACAGGGCTGAAAACGATGACAGCGATGCAAGTTCTATTTTGGGGCGTTTTCAGCCCTGCGTCGCCCATTAAAATGAATGGGCAGCGGTTTTAGCACTGCTGAAAACGCGGCAACACTTGGTGCAGCGTTTTTGGCAACGTTAACCGCTCGCCGATTTTCAGGGTGAGGGCTTGCAATAGAAGCCCTACCCCCAAAATCAGTCCCAGCTAGATAGAAAAAAAAAAGCAATACTCACCTTGCCGCTGCAGTCCAGGTTGCGGCCGCTGGTCTCTGCCGCTGATCCGGGCTTCCTCTGCACTCACAAGTCTATTGCTGTAGGCCAGGTTTGAGAACCCCGCCTCCGGCAATAGAGTGCTGTGATTGGTTGTCGGCGCTCGCTCGATGTCAAATCACAGCCCTTCATTGACTGTCTCAGCCAATCAGCGCCAGCAAGCTCTGATTGGCTGAGACAGTCAATGAAGGGCTGTAATTGGGCATCGAGCAAGCGCCGACAACCAATCACAGCACTCTATTGCCGGAGGCGGGGTTCTCAAACCTGGCCTACAGCAATAGACTTGTGAGTGCAGAGGAAGCCCGGATTAGCAGCAGAGACCAGCGGCCACGACCTGGACTGCAGCGGCTAGGTGAGTATTACTTTTTTTTTTCCTTTTCAGCATCTTTGGCTGCTGAAACATCCAGCGCTGCTGAAACAGGGCAGAATCTGCAGTAAGCGCAGCGTTGAAAAACGCTGAATTTCTGCAAACGCCCCGTGTGAGGGAGGCCTTAGGCCTCCCTCACACAGGGCGCTTTCAGCAGCGTTTTCAGCCCTGTTCTAAACACTGTACAAGGCTTCCATTCATTTCAATGGGGCTGCTCACACAGGGCTGAAAACGCTGCTTTGAAAGGCGCTGCGTTTTGAAAGCTCTGCATGTTCTATCTTTGGGCATTTTCAGCTGAGTCTCCCATTGAAATGAATGGGCAGCGTTTTCGGCTGGGCTGAAAAGGCAGCTGAAAAGGCAGCATTTTGCAAACACCCTGTGTGAGGGAGGCCTTAGGAGACTTAAAAGGCCATTTATACTCCTCTGGCTAATATGCAAATAAGGGAGATGAGACAATATCTCCACAGTGCCACCTATTGAAACGCAGCAATACCTAAAGTCAATGTTAGATTTTTTTTATACGAGCCTTGTAACAATGACCAGGAATTGAAAGCAAAGTCAGAGCCCATGCACATACAGCTATTTCAGAGTTTTTGTCCTTCATCAGTGTGCAGTAATTCTGACCCACGTCTTAGGCTTCTCTCTAGCAACGCCAGAATCCTACTGCACACTGATGAAGGGCAAAAAACCCAGAGACAGCTGTCTGTGCATGGGGTCTGACTTTGCTGATGCATACGCACAAAAGCATTGATCATTCTGCAAATAAGCAGCACTCAGGCATGCGAAAAAACTCAAATGCGCTTGCAAATGAGGCCTTAGTGAAACTGTCACCTATTCACAAAGATTTACAAGTATTTTATTTAGTTTACAGATGTGGAGAAGTTGTTAGATTAGTCAGAGTTGGCTTTTTTTCTTTATGTTGTTGAATAACCAGAGAACATTTCTTCTTCTTTTTTTTCTAGGACACTTGTTCTAAAAATATTCTGTATAGGGCCATTATCCTCTGAATAAAAACTACACCCACGTATTCTGTGGCAGTTCTCTCAATTTGACTGGATGTAGGAAGGTATGAATCAGCCTGAGCAAGTAGAATGCTAACATAAATTTCCTGAGACCGTCTGTGTTTTTTAGTATTATGAGTCATTAGTATTAACCTCTTAAAACCTTTATTCTGCTTCCCTTTCCCACTAAAATCCTTTCTGTGCGAAGCATTCATAATTATAATAATATGCAAACAGTAACGCAGAACAAAGGAGATACTGTAAATTGAGCTTTTAATTGCAGCTTTTCTACAGTCTGAGATTCCTCCGCAGAACACTGCACAAAATGTAAGTCCCCTTAGTGTCTGGCCATACAGTGCCCACACTAGGCCACATCCAAGGTACTCCTACATTTCAAATAAAGACATGCTAGTTTTATATTACTTTATAATGAATATTTAATATGGACCTGCCAGGCACATTCTTATGGCATATCCTGAATCATCTTGTAGATATGATATCTTTTAATGGCTAACAAAAAGAAATGATGCCACTATGTAGAGGCCCGAAGTGGGCACTATATAATGTGTAATGTGGTTATGTTTTTATGTGTGTGTGTATGTATCTTTACATTTTTGTATTACGATGAAAAGGATTTTTGCAATTGGAGAAGTGGAGGTTAATGTTTACCTGTGTGATGACTGCCTTGTTTCCCCATTGGTTGGCAGATAATGGGGTGATTCTGAGAGGAGGCCCATAATTGGGTAAAAAGAAGGAAAGTCCCATACGAGTTGGCAGTTGGAGGGTCAGTTGGGAGTTAGACCTCCTTCACACGAACGTGATTTTATCACTCCAATAACCGCGCAAAAAATTGAGGCTTAAAATCGTGTGAACGAAGTTTTTGCAATTTTACATGGCTGGATGGGCATCTTGCAGTGCACTGACACCGCAGCCCTGAACCCCCTCGACCGCCAGGACAATATAAATTGACATGAAGTGCCTCACTAGAGCTACATGTCATTGTTTACAGGCGTTCCCCGCTGCTAAACTCCCTCCCCTTTCCTTTGCAGACGGGGAGGGAGTTTAGCATCTGGGAGCACCTGTCATTCTGTAGCAGCACTCCCTACTGCTAAACTCCCTCTCCCCCTCTTTGCTAGGTGGGTCACACAGGAGTCGTCTTTAGACGTCAAAAGGTAGACAAGACATATCTTTTGCACAATAGAAATATCGGCATTAAAATAATGCGCCTATGTCTTATCTTGTGACGCAGACCAAAAAATCATTAGTCTGAAGGCACTCGTAGGAAACCATAGGTTCCAATAGATGCAATTTTTAATGTGCCCACATCGCACCAAAATAACGTCCATGTAGGGCTCTTAGCAGTTGAAGAGGAAGAAGCAAGTAAGAGGAGGAGATAGAGAAGAAGATAGTGCTGTGAGAAGGAAAAGGTGTACTTTAAATCAAGAAATGTTATAAAGGCAAGAAAGATATAGAAAGAAGATTTTATTAAGAAAGGAAAAACATAAGAAAAGGGAATATATATATCTATAAGAAGGAAAGAGAACAAAGACTAAAGAATAAAGATAAAGAGTTGTCCATATTGAATAAAACTATTTATTAAAGAAAGACCAATTTCTCCAATCCTCAAACTCCTAAAGGGATATACTGCATGTCAACTGCATACAGAAAATTGAGAATAAAAGTGAGTTATGCTGCTTTACCTGTTATCCTGACTCCTGAAGCTTCCTTCTAACCCAAGAGCACCTGCATGGCATCAAGTACTACACCGCTCTCCAGGGGAAGGGACTACACCCCAACAACTCCATTTTTCATTAAAAGCTTTGTTCGTAGGGGGCTCAGGTCTGGCTATGGACTGGCATCACGACAATTAATACCATCACCCCAACTTGACTACAAGTAGTGGTAAGTTAGCGCCAACTGTCAGTCACCGTTGTTTTGGGGGAAAGTACGGACGGTAGTCACTGTGAATGGGCATCTGGCCCTGAAACTATGGCTCGCATCGCCCGCTGAGCCACCACCAACGACCCCTGTTCCAGCTATGGCACACCGCTGCAACAGGAAGCTTTCAAAGTTACTTAGACCTTTTCATCAGGCTTATGACAGGATTATCTTAATAAGCAAATATCCACACACAAAAGGGCAGAGACATCATGGTCCAGTACGAATTCCCATGATGCATGTGAGGCGCAGGCCTGTTAATGTATTCGGCAAATCTCTGACAGCTCCATGCGCCTTCTTAGAAATGTAGACCTGGATTACATTTTTGGCATAATTTCTGTTAGTTTCTGGGGTAAATTATACATAAATCTGTTGGTCTACAGTGGCCTCTCAATAAGCCATGCCTGCTTTTTGAAAAAGTGGAGGGGCCAGAGCATGAGGAAAGAAAGATGCAAATCTTTGCACAAATGCCCGCTTGCACAAACATTTGTAACTTTTTTTTACACCAGATACTGATGTTCATGAATGTCTCCTATTGTGTGATTAATTTGTATTTAAAACAAAAACCTAACAGGATGAGAAGATGTGTAAATCCTTAATTAGTCGTCAGAGAAGGGTGTGAAAGTTTTATGGTCCATAAGTTGATGTTAGTTCAGAGAACTGTTGCCCTGACTATTCCTGGACAAGATCTCTCATATCCCTTGACAGATGCAGAGAAAAGAATGTACAGCAGCACTCAAAAATATACCTCCTTGAGGTGAGGTGGAAAGCAAATGCACGCTACTATAATAGGTCAGAGCCAAAAGAGCCAATGCAGTCCAGAAGAAATTAGAAGTAGTGGCAGCACAAACAGGAGTAGGTATTAAAAAAGCAACCTTTTATTTCTCCATAGTCTTTTCTAAATGGTAGGCTACGTTTCACCCCATAATGAGCCTTTATCAAGCTCATAAAGCTCAAGCTTGATAAAGGCTCATTATTAGAGATGAGCGAACGTACTCGTCCGAGCTTGATACTCGGGCGAATATTAGCGTGTTCGGGATGCTCGGTACTCGTAAGTAGTACCACGCGATGGTCTGGTTACTTTCAGTTTCCTCTCTGAGACGTTAGCGCGCTTTTCTGGCCAATTGAAAGACAGGGAAGGCATTACAACTTCCCCCTGTGACGTTCAAGCCCTATACCACCCCCCTGCTGTGAGTGGCTGGAGAGATCTGATGTCACCCGAGTATAAAAATCGGCCCCTCCCGCGGCTCGCCACAGATGCCTTGTGAGTTAGCTGAGGGAAAGTGCTATCGTGCTGGAGCTGCTGTAGGGAGAGCGTTAGGAGTTAGTGTAGGCTTCAAGAACCCCAACGGTCCTTCTCAGGGCCACATCTAATAGTGTGCAGTACTGTGTTAGCACTGTATTTTTTTTTTTTTTTTTCAAAATTGGATCTGCAGAGCATTGCGCCCTGCAATAGGGACAGAAGTGGGGGTTAGGCAGGGAGAGTGTTAGCAGTGAGTGTAGGCTTCAAGAACCCCAACGGTCCTTTCTAGGGCCACATCTATCCGTGTGCAGTACTGTCCAGGCTGCTGTTAGCAGTGTTGCATATTTTTTTTTTTTTCTCAAAACTGGCTGTGCAGACCATTGCACCCGGCATTAATACTACAGGGATAGAATTGTGTAGGCAGGGCCAGAAGACATACATTATTCATTGAATAGACGCAGTGTGGCTTTTCCTTTGAAAAACAAGGGAAAAAATTCTATTTCGCCTGCCTCTGACAGTCCTCAGGGCTCTGGGTACGTGTGTGCTGCATGCAGAACGTTAAAAAAAATCAGACGCAGCCAGCTACGTTTTACTGCAGGCTTGCGCCAATTTTTTTCCTGCATGGGAAATCCCTGATCTGCTGTAGCGAATAACTTTGCATCACTGCAGTTCTGTGACACATTTGCAGGGCCACAACACAGTTATTAAACTTAGTAGTATTCATTGAATACACGCAGTGTGGCTTGTCCTTTGAAAAACAAGGGAAAAAATTCTATTTTGGCTGCAGGCTTGCGCCAATTTTTTTCCTGCATGGGAAAGCCCTGATCTGCTGTAGCGAATAACTTTGCATCACTGCAGTTCTGTGACACATTTGCAGGGCCACAACACAGTTATTAAACTTAGTAGTATTCATTGAATACACGCAGTGTGGCTTGTCCTTTGAAAAACAAGGGAAAAAATTCTATTTTGGCTGCAGGCTTGCGCCAATTTTTTTCCTGCATGGGAAATCCCTGATCTGCTGGAGCGAATAACTTTGCATCACTGCAGTTCTGTGACACATTTGCAGGGCCACAACACAGTTATTAAACTTAGTAGTATTCATTGAATACACGCAGTGTGGCTTGTCCTTTGAAAAACAAGGGAAAAAATTCTATTTTGGCTGCAGGCTTGCGCCAATTTTTTTCCTGCATGGGAAAAGTAACCGCTGTGCTGCACTTCATATAACTGCATTTCTGTGCAACACATCTTATCTGATTGAATATAGTCAGTGGGCCTTTTCTTTTTAAAAAAAGGGAAACATTCTATGTGCCCTGCCTCTGTCAGTCCTCAGCGTTCTGTGTACGTGTGTGGTGGGTGGAGATAGTAAACAAATCATACGCAGCCAGCTACGTTTAACAGCAGGCTTGCGCCAATTTATTTCCTGCCTGGGAAATCAAATCACTGGTAATACACCATGCTGAGGGGTAGGGGTAGGCATATAGGACGTGGACGCGGGCGAGGACGCGGAGGCCCAAGTCAGGGTGTGGGCACAGGCCGAGCCAGTGTGGTGGCCAGGGGTAGAGGCAGGGCCAGACAGAATCATCCACCAACTGTTTCCCAAAGTGCCCCCTCGCACCATGCCACCCTGCACAGGTCAAGGTGCTCTACGGTGTGGCAGTTTTTCACAGAGACGCCTGACGACCGACGAACAGTGGTGTGCAACCTTTGTCGCGCCAAGATCAGCTGGGGAGGCACCACCAACAGCATGCGCAGGCATATGATGGCCAAGCACCCCACAAGGTGGGACGATGCCCGTTCACCGCCTCCGGTTTGCACCACTGCCTCTCCCCCTGTGCCCCAACCTGCCACTGAGACCCAACCCCCCTCTGAGGACACAGGCACTACCGTCTCCTGGCCTGCACCCACACCCTCACCTCCGCTGTCCTCGGCCCCATCCAGCAATGTCTCTCAGCGTAGCGTCCAGACGTCGCTAGCGCCACAGTTTGAGCGCAAGCGCAAGTACGCCGCCACACACCCGCACGCTCAAGCGTTAAACGTGCACATTGCAAAATTGATCAGCCTAGAGATGCTGCCGTATAGGCTTGTGGAAACGGAGGCTTTCAAAAGCATGATGGCGGCGGCGGCCCCGCGCTACTCGGTTCCCAGTCGCCACTATTTTTCCCGATGTGCCGTCCCAGGCCTGCACGACCACGTCTCCCGCAACATTGTACGCGCCCTCACCAACGCGGTTACTGCCAAGGTCCACTTAACAACAGACACGTGGACAAGCACAGGCGGGCAGGGCCACTATATCTCCCTGACGGCACATTGGGTGAATTTAGTGGAGGCTGGGACAGAGTCAGAGCCTGGGACCGCTCACGTCCTACCCACCCCCCGAATTGCGTGCCCCAGCTCGGTGGTGCTATCTGCGGGGGTGTATGCTTCCTCCACTAAACCACCCTCCTCCTCCTCCTACGCAACCTCTGTCTCGCAATCAAGATGTGTCAGCAGCAGCACGTCGCCAGCAGTCGGTGTCACGCGGCGTGGCAGCACAGCGGTGGGCAAGCGTCAGCAGGCCGTGCTGAAACTACTCAGCTTAGGAGAGAAGAGGCACACGACCCATGAACTGCTGCAGTGTCTGACAGAGCAGACCGACCGCTGGCTTGCGCCGCTGAGCCTCCAACCGGGCATGGTCGTGTGTGACAACGGCCGTAAGCTGGTGGCAGCTCTGCAGCTCGGCAGCCTCACGCACGTGCCATGCCTGGCCCATGTGTTTAATTTGGTGGTTCAGCGCTTTCTGAAAAGCTACCCCCACTTGTCATACCTGCTCGGAAAGGTGCACCGGATCTGCGCACATTTCCGCAAATCACACACGCACGCTGCCACCCTGCGGACCCTGCAACATCGCTTTAATCTGCCAGTGCACCGACTGCTGTGCGACGTGCCCACACAGTGGAACTCTATGCTCCACATGTTGGCCAGACTCTATGAGCAGCGTAGAGCTATAGTGAAATACCAACTCCAACTTGTGCGGCGCAGTGGGAGTCAGCCTCCTCAATTATTTACAGAAGAGTGGGCCTGGTTGGCAGCCATCTGCCAGGTCCTTGGAAAATTTGAGGAGTCTACCCAGGTGGTGAGCGGCGATGCTGCAATCATTAGCGTCACCATTCCTCTGCTATGCATCTTGAGAAGTTCCCTGCAAAGCATAAAGGCAGACGCTTTGCGCTCAGAAACAGAGCCGGGGGAAGACAGTATGTCGCTGGATAGTCAGAGCACCCTCCTGTCTATATCTCAGCGCGTTCAGGAGGAGGAGGAGGAGCATGAGGAGGAGGGGGAAGAGACAGCTTGGCCCACTGCTGACGGTACCCATGCTGCTTGCCTGTCATCCTTTCAGCGTGTATGGCCTGAGGAGGAGGAAGAGGAGGAGGAGGAGGATCCTGAAAGTGATCTTCCTAGTGAAGACAGCCATGTGTTGCGTACAGGTACCCTGGCACACATGGCTGACTTCATGTTAGGATGCCTTTCTCGTGACCCTCGCGTTACACGCATTCTGGCCACTACGGATTACTGGGTGTACACACTGCTCAATCCACGGTATAAGGAGAGCCTTTGCACTCTCATTCCCGAAGAGGAAAGGGGTTCGAGAATGATGCTATACCACAGGGCGCTGGTGGACAAACTGATGGTACACTTCCCATCCGACAGCGCTAGTGGCAGAAGGCGCAGTTCCGAGGGCCAGGTAGCAGGGGAGGCGCAGAGATCAGGCAGCATGTACAGCGCAGGCAGGGGAACATTCTCCAAGGCCTTTGCCAGCTTTATGGCTCCCCAGCAAGACTGTGTCACCGCTCCCCAGTCAAGGCTGAGTCGGCGGGAGCACTGTAAAAGGATGGTGAGGGAGTACGTAGCCGATCGCACGACCGTCCTCCGTGACGCCTCTGCCACCTACAACTACTGGGTGTCGAAGCTGGACACGTGGCCTGAACTCGCGCTGTATGCCCTGGAGGTGCTTGCTTGTCCTGCGGCTAGCGTCTTGTCAGAGAGTGTGTTTAGTGTGGCTGGGGGAATCATCACGGATAAGCGTACCCACCTGTCAACCGACAGTGCCGACAGGCTTACACTCATCAAGATGAACAAAGCCTGGATTTCCCCAGACTTCTCTTCTCCACCAGCGGACAGCAGCGATACCTAAGCAATACGTAGGCTGCACCCGCGGATGGAAGCATCGTTCTCTCTCACCATCCAAAACGGGGACATTTCTGCTTCATCAATCTGTGTATAATATTCCTCCTCCTCCTCCTGCTCCTCCTCCTGAAACCTCACGTAATCACGCCGAACGGGCAATTTTTCTTAGGGCCACAAGGCTCACTCATATAATTTTTCTAAACAATTTTTATACGTTTCAATGCTCTTAAAAGCGTTGAAACTTTAACTTGAACCAATTTTTCGTTAAACTGGGCTGCCTCCAGGCCTAGTTACCACTTAAGCCACATTAACCAAAGCGATTAATGGGTTTCACCTGCCCTCTTGGTTGGCCATGGCCAATTTTTTGGATGTACATTAGTACTGTTGATACAGCAATTTTTGTGGGCCCTCGCCTACAGTGTAATCAAATGAATTTTTAGCCCACCTGCATTACAACTGACGTTACATCCGCTGTGTTGGGCAATGCAATGGGATATATTTATGTACCGCCGGTGGCTTCCTGGCACCCACCCATGCTGTGGGTCCACAGAGAATTATAAATGCATCTGTTTCCACATCTAAAGAACCCCAGTCAGACTGGGGCATGCAGTGTGGGCCGAAGCCCACCTGCATTAAACATGACATTACTACCTCAGCTGTGATGGGCACTGCAATGGGATATATTTATGTACCGCCGGTGGCTTCCTGGCACCCACCCATGCTGTGGGTCCACAGAGAATTATAAATGCATCTGTTTCCACATCTAAAGAACCCCAGTCAGACTGTGGCATGCAGTGTGGGCCGAAGCCCACCTGCATTAAGCACGACATTACTACCTCAGCTGTGTTGGGCAATGCAATGGGATATTTTTATGTACCGCCGGTGGGTTCCAGGGAGCCACCCATGCTGTCGGTCCACAGGGACTTCACAAGAGGGTCGCTGCCTAGCCGTGCCAACCCTCTGCAGTGTGTGCCTGCGGTTCCTCGTCATGGCAGACGCACTTATAAATAGACATGAGGGTGGTGTGGCATGAGGGCAGCTGAAGGCTGTGCAGGGACACTTTGGTGTGCGCTGTGGGGGGGGGGGGTTGGGCAGCATGTAACCCAGGAGAAGTGGCAGCGGAGTGTCATGCAGGCAGTGATTGTGCTTTGTTGGAGGTAGTGTGGTGCTTAGCTAAGGTATCCGTTGCTAATGAGGGCTTTTCAGAAGTAAAAGTTGTTGGGAGGGGGGGGGGGCACTCTTGCCGGTATTGTGGCTTAATAGTGGGACCTGTGAACTTGAGATGCAGCCCAACATGTAGCCCCTCGCCTGCCCTATCCGTTGCTGTGTCGTTCCCATCACTTTCTTGAATTGCCCAGATTTTCACACATGAAAACCTTAGCGAGCATCGGCGAAATACAAAAATGCTCAGGTCGCCCATTGACTTCAATGGGGTTCGTTACTCGAAACGAACCCTCGAGCATCGCGATAATTTCGTCCCGAGTAACGAGCACCCGAGCATTTTGGTGCTCGCTCATCTCTACTCATTATGGGCTGAAACGTAGTCTACCATTTTAAGAAGGCTTTTTATCTTTCTCGCCAACATTACAGTATGGTAATAATAAACCATACACATAATATAAATGTTGGCAGATCATGTTAATCTAATGTGTATAGTAGCAGCCCACATTCCATTATGGCAAAAATTGGGGGACACGAGAACCTTAAATGCTGGCAAGAACTGGCATTGTCAATTCAAATGTGGTCGGACTTCAGTGGAAACGGCTCTAATTCCAGGGTGACCCCACTCCGCTATTGATGAGCACACCATCTAGCAAATGGAAATTAACCATTTGCAATCTAGCCCAAAATGTCAAGATTGCTGTGGGGTTTGTGGAAAAAATCATCCACAACCATCTGCATATGCATAAGGTAACTGCTCGCTGGGTTCTCAGGGTGCTCACACCTTTGCAGAGGCAAGAATGAGTCAAATGCTTCTAGACTTTTTGACAATGTGCCATGGAAACCAGGAGGACTTTTTCAACAGACTGATCACACAGGATGAAAGCTGGGCCCATCACTATGATCTGGAGAGTAAGGTCCAGGCGATGCAATGGAAGCATCCGGACTCACCGCCTCCAAAGAAGGCACATGCCCAACCCTCAGCAGGCAAGGCCATGCACACAGTCTTTTGGGACCAGCACGGAGTAGTCTTGATGGATTTCTCAGCAAAGGGTACCCCAATTACTGGGCCATACTATGCTTCAGTGCTGTGGAAATTGTGTGAGGCCATCAAAACCAAGAGACGTGGCATGCTCACCAAAGGTGTCCGCCTTCTGCAAAACAATGCCCCAGTTTACAATTCACAAGTTGCTGAGATGGAAGGACGCTGCTGCAGGTATGAAATTCTACCACCTCTTTCCAACAAAGCATTTTCCAGATGATGCAACTCTGATTTTTGAAGTCACAGTGTGGCTTTTGGAGCGACCTGTTGACTTCTACAAGTGAGGTATTTACACTTGCATAAAGAGGTGGGAGAAGTGTGTTTCTAGGTGGCACCTATGTAGAGAAAGACCAATAACTGTGCCAAGTTTTTTTGCTCTCAGTCCACAGGAAGTGGATTGGGAAATCTTTAATGAGCGTCCCTCGTAAGTACAAGGCTACACAGTACAATCACTTCACTAATAAACCCATTGCTAGCCCAGCTACTTATAGGCAGAATCTCAAGTTGTAACATAGCTATTAACAGGCATAGCTATTGCCAGAATGAGTGATGGTTTCACTAGAATCATTTATAGAGCACTTTTAGGAACATGACGTCTTAAAGGGGTTGTCCCGCGAAACAAAGTTGGGGTATACACTTCTGTATGGCCATATTAATGCACTTTGTAATGTACATTGTGCATTAATTATGAGCCATACAGAAGTTATTCACCTACCTGTTCCGTTGCTAGCGTCCTCGTCTCCATGGTGCCGTCTAATTTTCAGCGTCTAATCGCCCGATTAGACGCGCTTGCGCAGTCCGGTCTTCTCCCTTCTGAATGGGGCCGCTCATGCCAGAGAGCTGCTCCTCGTAGCTCCGCCCCGTCACGTGTGCCGATTCCAGCCAATCAGGAGGCTGGAATCGGCAATGGACCGCACAGAAGACCTGCGGTCCACCGAGGGTGAAGATCCCGGCGGCCATCTTCGCAAGGTAAGTAAGAAGTCACCGGAGCGCGGGGATTCGGGTAAGTACTATCCGTTTTTTTTTTAAACCCCTGCATCGGGTTTGTCTCGCGCCGAACGGGGGGCTATTGAAAAAAAAAAAAACCTGTTTCAGCGTGGGACAACCCCTTTAACATCAATCAACACGTGATAGAAAACTACTAATATGGAATAACTTAGCTACACTTAGCAGAACATATGGATATATTTGAGAAACAGTGTTAAAAACTGTTACTATATACCCCCATCGTGAATGCTTACTAGAGGACTTATGAAGTGGTAGGAGCAGAAAAATAGAGTGACAAGCAGTGATGAGAATGCAATGCCACACCATTTAATTAAACAAATTGAAAAAAGTCTTAAAATTCCCTGCTCTTTACATAGAAAAAAAAATTAAATGACAGTAACAATAGCCCCGGGCAAACCCAGAATCATATTCAATGTGCAAAATATCATCAGATGGGTAGAAAATGAAGACGGCCAGCATCATCACTCCGGTCATATCAGCAGAATGAGTAGAGTGGGGACACCTGACAGGACCAAGTGCGTTAGGTAGGTTTCTTAGGGTGTGAGTTATTGGCATAACCACGTAGGTTACATGAGAGACATGAAAGAAGTCTATACCGTAAATAAAAAAAACAATCAGCAAAACAAGACAAGGTATAAGTGCAGGTACACTCTGCTGTGACTGCAATGCAAAACTAAAGAAGCAATACCATTCTGTGAGTGTTAAAAAGAAAGGTGAGTCAGTTTCAAGTAGGTTCCCATTTGAAGAGGTTATCTTTCGGGCAGGTGTGCTCTCACAATTTGACCAAATGTGCGCTATGAATCTCACATTAATATACAAAGTAAATATAGCAGTAATGCGGTTCAAAAGCCATATGTTCAGTGTTTGTAGATTTCTTAGATATCACAGAGTGCTATTTCATCTTTTGTATACCTTAAATGGAAACACAGAGAGGCAATTACCTATAATAACACAATACTGTATATAATCTACCAACAGAGGAATAATATGCAAAAATTAAATATGCTCTTATTTACAATGGTACAAATAATATCACCAAGGAATGTGCTTGCGGGAAACTGGGACAGTATTACTACTCATGGGGGTTATTATTATTAGTGCAGCTACTGTGGGGTTAATATTGCTACTGAGGGGGGTTATTATTATTACTGGGGATACATTATTATTACTGGGGAGGTTATTATTATTACTGTGGCTACTGTGGGGTCAACATTGCTACTGTGGGAGTTATTATTATTACTAGGGCTACTGAGGGAGTTAACATTACTACTGTGGGGTTATTTTTATTACTGGGGCTAATGTGGGATTATTATTATTATTACTAGGGCCACTGTGGAGTTATTATTATTATTATTGGGGCTACTGTGGGGTTAATATTACTACTGGGGCCGCTGTGGAGTTAATATTGCTACTGAGGGGGTTATTATTATTAGGGCTACTGTGGGGTTAATATTACTACCGAGGGCCACTGTGGGAGTCACTATTGTTAATTAGGTCTCTGTAGGGGTCACTATTACTACTGAGGGCATTGTGGGGGTCACTATTACTACTGAGGCCGATATAGGGGACACTATTACTACTGAGGCCACTGTGGGGGTCACTATTACTACTGAGGGCCAATATAGGGGACAATTAATACTGCGGCCACTGTGAGGGTCACTATTACTACTGAGGCCACTATATGGGATACTTCTACTACTAAGACCACTGTGGGGGTCACTGTTATTACTGGGATTGATATAGAGGACACTATTACTACTAAGGCCACTGTGGGGGACACTATTACTACTGAGGCAACTGTGGGGGACACTATTACTACTGAGGCCCCTCTGCACATAGCAGCATACCTCAAGCTGACTTAGGGTACATTTACACATGGTGGAAATGCTTCATAATGTCCGAAGCGGAAATTTCTGTGGCAAATTTTGAAGCATTTCCGCTTTAAAAAAACAGTCAAAATCTGCACTATTGCTATGGATTTTGATGAACAATCAGTTGCATATCCACAGCTGATTTCATACTATGCAGTGCTGCCCCTCACCTCCTCCGAAGGCTTCCTGCAGTTACCAGCGGCCTGGTCAGGTGTTGTGCTGCTGGTCAGGTGAGGCCACAACAGGCCACTGAGAAACAGAAGCCGGGGAGCACTGACAGCAAGAAGCCTATGGAGGAAGTGAGGGGGAGTGACACATAGTATGAAATCAGCTGCGGGAATACAATTGATTTCCAGTTAAAATCCGCACTAATGGTACTCCAATACTTCAGCTAGGGGAAAAACACAGGGCATTCCTCACTGTCTATTTTGAAACAGCCCTTTCCTTTTTATAATGACGGAGGTAAAAACCATACATTGCGATAAGCCCCGCCCCCTGATATGTTGGCACTTTGCTATAAATAAGTGGGTTTTGGGTGCCAATTTGGGCACTCAGTTTCTAAAGGTTTTGCCAGCACTGCCTTAGAGAAAGACCACAGCAATTGGGCAAGTCTTTAGGGTAGAGTATTTTTAACGAGTCTTGGAAAAAAACTAAACTCTCATAATAAAGCGAACACTAAAGACAGTTGGAACTGGAAGAATATAGAGACAATATGCAATCACGAAAAATATGCACATATACACTTGGTATTCGCAATTTATATCACTTTGTTCTAGCTACTGCATCCGATGTGTCTCAGCTAGTGTTGCTCATCTTGATTGACCCCGAGATAACATATTTTAGTAAAATAGAATCAGGTAAGTCCGAACCAATTTTTGGTGAAAATCTTGGTTAAAATTAAATTACCCATAATTCCTGCGGCACATGGTCATTTAGGCCCAAATATTCTACAGAGGATATATTGCCACTGGTGTTAAAGCTTGTATATCGGGGTTATATTGGAGGGAGCAGAGAAATAAGCTGCTTCACATTTATATGTCTATGGTAAAATGGTAAAACCGATTTTTACTCCCATTGATTTTGAGTCGAAATCAGCCGTCCCAGTTCATGATCATCTTCCTGAAATCCACCCAATACTGACACAAACCGATTATTCCACTTAGTCATGGCGCCAGTAGTACCTAGTCATGGCGCCAGTAGTACTGGGACTTTTTGCTTTTTGGATGGATTCGGGGTGATGTCAGCACATCATCCTGGACCATGTAATATACTGGGTGGCACATGCACACTGTCATTTAAGGCCGGACATCTCCCTCTGGTGCCAGTGCTGATAAACTGGCTTTTTAACCCAGTCAGTTTATCAGTTCAAATGTATATAAATAGGCCCCTTATAGTGTTAGTGTTAACAGCATCGGTTATACTGTTTATATACTGGCCATGTTATGCCAGAAGATATGCCTAGTATAGTTAAGTGAAGTTAGGGCTCTTTTAAAGTTACTATTAGTCTATTTAGTTCTTGGAGTTCACTTAGAATTCGTCTGTTAGAGTTTAGCATAATAGTAGTCAGTTCCTCTTGGATTCTATTCCAGCCTCTCTCCTGTAGTAGGGTTGCCTTTTTTGGGGCGTGTGCCCTGCTTGAGGGACTGGTCTGCTTTGAGAGCTTCTGGTAATCTTGTCAGTGAGATCGTCTGTACCTAGTTACATTCAGTTCCATTATTTTTAGCTAGTCGTAGAGAAGCCATATCACCAGTCATTGGTTCTCTACTGTATTGGTATCCTATACTTGCCACCTCAGGTTGTACAAACGAGTCATCCCAGATGTGACGCTATGCATCCAGAATGCCTTCCATACTTCCAGTCTTTAGGTGATTAACTCCGCTCCCTTGACGTGGTATTTATTTAACTACTGGGAACTTGAATTGGACTATATTATGTATCTGTTGGTGAAAAGGCGTCAGGATTGGGCAGCCAATTTCCAATATGCCTTCTGCATGAATTCCTTATGGTTTGCAAAATCACTGCTTATAGTCATTGAATTGGAACTAACATTGTTTACTTACAGAGGATGGAAATATGTTCTGGTCACAAGTGCTTGGCTCATTACAATAATGGTATATTCACAAATGGCAGATTTGTTGTAGAAATGTCTGTGCTCAGAAACAACATTTGGATGAATACAAAATATTTTCAGTCATTTACACTGGAGTGGGAGATTCATCCTTCAATTAAACAATGAAAGTTCCCTCTGAATGCCTACAAGTAGAGATCTTAAAATCTGTGAAATGAATTGTAAGACAGATTTTGCTTGAAAATGGCATACCTTTTGAACAATACAATGGGCTTTATTTTCTGAATCCAGAATGCTAACATAAAGTGTTAAATTACAAGCGATTTCCTGAGAAGCTCAATAGATGTGAAAAACGTTTTATAGTCAAATGCTTCATTGCATTCATACATTTTTTCAAGCTGAATGTATCCATGTAAGGATATAAGGAGGCAGTAAGCCTCAGAAGGCACTCATGAAGCATTCATTGTAACTTTCTCATGATTGGCCAATGGAGTGTTAAGCTGGTGAGATTTCTTAGTTTTGCCCAAAGCATTTGTCAGCAGGGATTGTTGGCCCGAGCAACATGTCGATAAAGAATCACTAAAACTAAAATAACACAAGGTTTATTTAAAGCGACGACTGATTGCATGAAGTGTATATACCACACAGTTTAGTGTGACCTAGCAACGATTTTATTTTTGCTAAAAGAAGCCCCTTATTATTTTGCAATTTTTGCTTTAAAACTTAGAATTTAAAGTGAAACACTCTTTAAGTAGAAATGCAAATTTTCACTATATCTGAAACATTGTAGACTTCTTCTTATAATAACAACAACATCACCATCGGCAGATCTTATTATATTGTAAACCACAGAACAAACAATCAAGTGTGATACAGAAATATATAGGAAAAAGGAAATTTTGAACCTTAGAGTCCAAAGGCTTTTTAAAAAAAAAACAAAAAAAACCCCAACTAGTAATTATAGTACCAGTGTTGCTGGTGTGGAATGCGCCACACAGCTCTGCTACATTTGATTTGACTGCAGTACAGAACACCCCACCAGCAGAGCTGACTCCTCCCACTCACATGACTGGTCACATGGCAATGATGTCACGTAAGGTCGTTGTGGACACTGGCGGCAGGATGAGTGAGAAGAGCTGCTGTCACGGACTCCTTCCACTCAGGTGACTGGTCACATGGTGATGATGTTATGGAAGGACCTTGTGGTGTAGCATGTGTGATTGCTGATGGTAGCATGAGTGAGAGAGTGGCCGCCGCAGATGGCTCCTCCTACTGCTCGCTGTTTAAGCAGCACAATTTCCTTGTAAGTCTCCTAATTCTTGCTGTGGACAATGTCTCTAGTCCTCAGTATGGCTGCAGTATGTGGAGCCCCCGGCAGTGACTACATGTCCTGACACCCTCATTATGTATGACTAATAAGGATGAAGGACCTATGATGATGCCACCATCATGTTATCAGGGACGGAGCATGTAAAGCACTCATGCACAGGTGGTCATTAGTATTAATAGTAATTAAGTAGTAAATAGTACCTGTGTTTCTGGTGGCCACACAGCTGTGCTACATGGTACATCCATTATGATTCACAGACATCACACACACTGCTCCTGGATACAGTGATCAGCCCCTGGTCATGTGATCCCTGACTCCACCCTCACCGGTGATCACATGACCGTGACATAATCACAAGGCCTGATAGCTGCTGTCGGCTTATCCAGTATACAGTACTTTCTACCAAACTGCAGAATGGCTCCTCCCACAGTAGTGACATCACTTCAGGTCCTTTAGCCCGCCGGATCTTTGTGGTGGTGGTAGGTCAGTGTCTCCTGTCAAGACTGCTGAGTTGTATCTGATATAATAACGGCTTAGTTGTATTCTCATTTTGTTATTTTTGTCCTCCCCTTCCAAGAGCCCTAACTTTGTTCTTCTTCTGTCAGTCAGACTCTGTGTTTTATATATACTGCAGGACCTGTGATGATGTCACCAGGGGCAGAGCTATGATGTCACCAGGGGCAGAGCATGAGAAGCACTCACACACATTCATCCTCACAGACAAGTGGTCGTTAGTAGTTTGACTATTGAGTAAATACTGTATTTTAATACAATGGATTTTATGATTATGAGATATAATTTTATGAAATGATAAAAAAGGCACAAACTGTGCCAAATTTATCAATAAGGCCACATAGAATTATCAATTAGGAGCAACTCACTAGACTTGTTAGATAATTTTCCTTATACCAACTCATGAATGATATACATACAGTATTAAGACTGGTACACAGCATTAGTAATTTTGACACACCTTACCACTCCCTTTTTAGATGTTTCCAAAACGGTCATGCAAGGTGCAAAGAGTGTCTAAAGTTCACAATAAATTTGGCACACGGTTGATTATTAAATCCTAACCAATGTGTAAATTTATCACATCAGGTGATCAATTGCAACATCATTGGAAACACTGTGAAAGCAAACTCCACATACAGACATGAGGAAAAAGGTATTCTCTCATTATCACCGGGACTGCTTATAGCAGCAGCAAGTTCTCCTCTGTGAGTAGCATTAGGCCCGTAAGAGTTTTCCGAATGTTAACAATGCTTTCATTCAATGACAGCAAAAATCTTGAAAGTGCTGCGTAATTGAAAGATTATGGAGAGATTTATGGAAGGGATTTTTCAAGCTTTATTAAAAGATTTACTTTGACCTCCAGTTGGTGTACTGTAGTGTAAAAGGCTCATACTGACCTTCTAATTCTCTATTGCATCAGCAGTGCTTGCTGTACGGTCCACATTGTCTGGAGCTGTGACCCGCAGCACTGGCGTGTGAGCACTTCAGGGAATCGTCGGTAACAGAGTTAACGTGTTGTACTGAGATCAACGCTGCAGCCAGTGATTGTTGAGAAAGAGCCCTTTAAGACTAATCTGCATCATATGGAGGTAACCGTAACTATTGCATTTTACATCTAAGTAACAAACAACATAAAGATGGCACATATTTTGCCTGATTGTGATAGCATGACACATGACATTATCTTAATCTATTAAAAAACTGTTTTTTTCTTATCGGAACACAACAAAACCCTTTGTAAAGTGCTGCACAGTGTAAATAAGCCACCCTGATAACACGTCGTTAAGAGTCAAACTAAAAAGTAACCATTTCTACATAGGAAATGTATATTGTACCTGATTTAAATAACAGGGCATACATTTTTGTATCATCACATACAGATATCAAGTAATCACAGGCGTTTCAACATTTGCTGACATTAATTCGATTGCCTATTATTAAACAAATGAATCAGAAAATGTGCCAATGGCCCTTTTGCACAAAACGATTGTCAGACGCAAAAGCACCCAATGGTTGTCCAAGCGATAATCACTCCTGTGATTTCACACAAAAATCACAGAAATTATCCATATACTTACTGATACAAGAGAGCAGGCATGAACCCACATTCCTCAACATGCAGACAGCCAGACTGCTGAATAGAGAGGAGCAGTTCATACAGGTGAAGGTACTGATGAACAGCCACTCACATACAGGGTGCCAGTGTGGTTCACCTATGGGGTGCAGGACAACTTGTTGGATTGAAATATGGAATCATTAATAGGTTGTAAGCCTGCATGATGCATGACACGTACCATGTGGCCTGACATCCTGTATATGCTTCTGTTTGCAGGAATAGTAAGTACTAAGCAGCCACCCCCTCAATATAAGGAAGGTACATTTACAAATACTTTTGAAAGTTCGACTGTTTTTGGACATAAATTGTGCCTGAAAACCGTCTTACATGTTCTCTGCCATGATTATCATGTGTTTTTAGAAACTTTTGGACACTTTTTAAGCTTCTTCTGTCTTTGTAAAAAGGGGGCATGTCTGCGACAGTAACAAGAGGGCATCCTCTACAGTTGGAGGAAAGAAGGTTCCATCACCAACACAGAATAGGGTGGAACTCTCTGCCTGAGGACGTCGTGATGGCAAAATCGATAGAGGGGTTTAAGAGGGGACTAGATACTTCTCTAGAGTGCTATGATATTACAGGATACAGACATTAAATAACCAGCAGGGTTGTTCATCGGGGTCTTGGAGTCAAGTAGGAACTTTCAAAACTTTGATCCAGAGATTATTCTGACCGTCATTATGGAGTCGGGAAGGATTTTTTCCCTCCAAATGAGCTAAATTGGCTTCTGCCTCATTGAGTTTTTTTTGCCCTCCTCTGGATCTACAAATGGGTGTGAAAACAGGCTTAACTAGATGAACATACTGTGTTACTAAATACACTACCCTGTGTGAATAAAATGATGCCAAAATGTGATGCGCAGTATATTTCAATAGTAGATAGTTTAGACGACTATAGGCCCCCTGATGCCTTCCCAGGAGCTTTGTGCCTGGGCGGTCGCTCAACCAACCAAAATATAATCTGCCATTGCTTAGAACATATGAAAAATTATTCTCTATTAGAGATGAGCGAGCACCAAAATGCTCGGGTGCTCGTTACTCGGGACGAAATTATCGCGATGCTCGAGGGTTCGTTTCGAGTAACGAACCCCATTGAAGTCAATGGGCGACCCGAGCATTTTTGTATATCGCCGATGCTCGCTAAGGTTTTCATTTGTGAAAATCTGGGCAATTCAAGAAAGTGATGGGGACGACACAGCAACGGATAGGGCAGGCGAGGGGCTACATGTTGGGCTTTATCTCAAGTTCCTAGGTCCCACTATTAAGCCACAATAGCGACAAGAGTGCCCCCCCCCCCTCCCAACAACTTTTACTTCTGAAAAGCCCTCATTAACAATGCATACCTTAGCTAAGCACCACACTATCTCCAACAAAGCACAATCACTGCCTGCATGACACTCCGCTGCCACTTCTTCTGGGTTACATGCTGCCCAACCCCCCCCCGCACGACCCAGTGTCCACAGCGCACACCAAAGTGTCCCTGCGCAGCCTTCAGCTGCACTCAAGCCACAACACCCTCATGTCTATTTATAAGTGCGTCTGCCATGAGGAGGAACCGCAGGCACACACTGCAGAGGGTTGGCACGGCTAGGCAGCGGCTCTCTTTAAAAGGGGCAGGGCGATAGCCCACAATGCTGTACAGAAGCCATGAGAAATATAATCCTGTGCCACCTCCATCAGGAGCTGCACACGTGGGCATAGCAATGGGGAACCTATGTGCCACACACTATTCATTCTGTCAAGGTGTCTGCATGCCCCAGTCAGACAGCGTTTTTTTATAAATAGTCACAGGCAGGTACAACTCCGCAATGGGAATTCCGTGTGCACCCACAGCATGGGTGGCTCCCTGGAACCCACCGGCTGTACATAAATGTATCCCATTGCAGTGCCCATCACAGCTGAGGTAACGTCCGATTAAATGCAGGTGGGCTTCGGCCCACACTGCATGCCCCAGTCAGACTGGGGTTCTTTAGAAGTGGACACATGCAGTTACAACTCCCTGTGGACCGACAGCATGGGTGGGTGCCAGGAAGCCACCGGAGGTACATAAATATATCGCATTGCATTGCCCATCACAGCTGATGTAACGTCAGCTTTAATGCAGGTGGGCAAAAAATTAATTGGATTACACTGTAGGCGAGGGCCCCAAAAAATTAGTGTACCAACAGTACTAATGTACCTCAGAAAAATTGCCCATGCCCAACCAAGAGGGCAGGTGAAACCCATTAATCGCTTTGGTTAATGTGGCTTAATTGGTAACTAGGCCTGGAGGCAGCCCAGTTAAAATAAAAATTGGTTCAGGTGAAAGTTTCAGCGCTTTAATGAGCATTGAAATGTAAAAAAATTGTTTACAAAAATTATATGACTGAGCCTTGTGGGCCTAAGAAAAATTGCCCGTTCGGCGTGATTACGTGAGGTTTCAGGAGGAGGAGCAGGAGGAGGAGGATGAATAGAATACACAGATTGATGAAGCAAAAAGGTCCCCGTTTTTGATGGTGATAGAGAACGATGCTTCCATCCGCGGGTGCAGCCTACGTATTGCTTAGGTATCGCCGCTGTCCGCTGGTGGAGAAGAGAAGTCTGGGGAAATCCAGGCTTTGTTCATCTTGATGAGTGTAAGCCTGTCGGCACTGTCGGTTGACAGGCGGGTACGCTTATCCGTGATGATTCCCCCAGCCACACTAAACACCCTCTCTGACAAGACGCTAGCCGCAGGACAAGCAAGCACCTCCAGGGCATACAGCGCGAGTTCAGGCCACGTGTCCAGCTTCGACACCCAGTAGTTGTAGGGGGCAGAGGCGTCTCCGAGGACGGTCGTGCGATCGGCTACGTACTCCCTCACCATCCTTTTACAGTGCTCCCGCCAACTCAGCCTTGACTGGGGAGCGGTGACACAGTCTTGCTGGGGAGCCATAAAGCTGGCAAAGGCCTTGGAGAATGTTCCCCTGCCTGCGCTGTACATGCTGCCTGATCTCTGTGCCCCCCTGCTACCTGGCCCTCAGAACTGCACCTTCTGCCACTAGCGCTGTCGGATGGGAATGTTACCATCAGTTTGTCCGCCAGGGTCCTGTGGTATAGCATCACTCTCGAACCCCTTTCCTCTTCGGGTATGAGAGTGGAAAGGTTCTCCTTATACCGTGGGTAGAGCAGTGTGTACACCCAGTAATCCGTAGTGGCCAGAATGCGTGTAACGCGAGGGTCTTGAGAAAGGCATCCTAACATGAAGTCAGCCATGTGTGCCAGGGTACCTGTACGCAACACATGGCTGTCCTCACTAGGAAGATCACTTTCAGGATCCTCCTCCTCCTCCGGCCATACACGCTGAAAGGATGACAGGCAAGCAGCATGGGTACCCTCAGCAGTGGGCCAAGCTGTCTCTTCCCCCTCCTCCTCATGCTCCTCCCCCTCCTCAACGCGCTGAGATATAGACATGAGGGTGCTCTGACTATCCAGCGACATACTGTCTTCCCCCGCCTCCGTTTCCAAGCGCAAAGCATCTGCCTTTATGCTTTGCAGGGAACTTCTCAAGAGGCATAGCAGAGGAATGGTGACGCTAATGATTGCAGCATCCCCGCTCACCATCTGGGTAGACTCCTCAAAGTTTCCAAGGACCTGGCAGATGTCTGCCAACCAGGCCCACTCTTCTGTAAAGAATTGAGGAGGCTGACTCCCACTACGCCGCCCATGTTGGAGTTGGTATTCCACTATAGCTCTACGCTGCTCATAGAGTCTGGCCAACATGTGGAGCGTAGAGTTCCACCGTGTGGGCACGTCGCACAACAGTCGGTGCACTAGCAGATTAAACCGATGTTGCAGGGTCCGCAGGGTGGCAGCGTCCGTCTTGGACTTGCGGAAATGTGCGCTGACCCGGCGCACCTTTCCGAGCAGGTATGACAAGTGTGGGTAGCTTTTCAGAAAGCGCTGAACCACCAAATTAAAGACATGGGCCAGGCATGGCACGTGCGTGAGGCTGCCGAGCTGCAGAGCCGCCACCAGGTTACGGCCGTTGTCACACACGACCATGCCCGGTTGGAGGCTCAGCGGTGAAAGCCAGCGGTCGGTCTGCTCTGTCAGACCCTGCAGCAGTTCGTGGGCCATGTGCCTCTTCTCTCCTAAGCTGAGTAGTTTCAGCACGGCCTGCTGATGCTTGCCCAACGCTGTGCTGCCACGCCGCGCGACACCGACTGCTGGCGACGTGCTGCTGCTGCTGACCCACCTTGATTGCGAGACAGAGGTTGCGTTGGAGGAGGAGGAGGAGGGTGGTTTAGTGGAGGAAGCATGCACCGCCGCAGATACCAGCACCGAGCTGGGGCCCGCAATTCTGGGGGTGGGTAGGACGTGAGCGGTCCCAGGCTCTGACTCTGTCCCAGCCTCCACTAAATTCACCCAATGTGCCGTCAGGGAGATATAGTGGCCCTGCCCGCCTGTGCTTGTCCACGTGTCCGTTGTTAAGTGGACCTTGGTAGTAACCGCGTTGGTGAGGGCGCGTACAATGTTGCGGGAGACGTGGTCGTGCAGGGCTGGGACGGCACATCGGGAAAAGTAGTGGCGACTGGGAACCGAGTAGCGTGGGGCCGCCGCCGCCGCCATCATGCTTTTGAAAGCCTCCGTTTCCACAAGCCTATACGGCAGCATCTCCAGGCTGATCAATTTGGCTATGTGCACGTTTAACGCTTGAGCGTGCGGGTGCGTGGCTGCGTACTTGCGCTTGCGCTCAAACAGTTGCGCTAGCGACGTCTGGACGCTGCACTGAGAGACATTGCTGGATGGGGCCGAGGACAGCGGAGGTGAGGGTGTGGGTGCAGGCCGGTAGGCACTCGTGCCTGTGTCCTCAGAGGGGGGTTGGATCTCAGTGGCAGGTTGGGGCACAGGGGGAGAGGCAGTGGTGCAAACCGGAGGCGGTGAACGGCCTTCGTCCCACCTTGTGGGGTGCTTGGCCATCATATGCCTGCGCATGCTGGTGGTGGTGGCTCCCCAGCTGATCTTGGCGTGACAAAGGTTGCACACCACTGTTCGTCGGTCGTCAGGCGTCTCTGTGAAAAACTGCCACACCTTAGAGCACCTTGGCCTCTGCAGGGTGGCATGGCGCGAGGGGGCCCTTTGGGAAACAGTTGGTGGATTATTCGGTCTGGCCCTGCCTCTACCCCTGGCCACCGCACTGGCTCGGCCTGTGCCCACACCCTAACTTGGGCCTCCGCGTCCTCGCCCGCATCCACGTCCTCTAGGCCTACCCCTACCCCTCAGCATGCTGTATTACCAGTAGTGCAGAAACAGAACGCTGTAATTAAATGTGCCGCTTATTGGCCTGTGGTTGGAGGCTGACTTCGCTTACGGAACGCACAGCAGAGGCAGGAAAGAATTTTGCGCAAGCCTGCTGTAACACTTAGCTGGCTGCGTATGAATTAGGACAACTACCCCCAGCAGAGACCCAGTACACTGAGGACGGTCATAGGCAGCCCAAATAGATTTTTTTCCCAAATGTTTTGGGAAAGGCCCACTGCCTATATACACTAAATATTTCTTCCGTCCCTGCCTCACCACTACTGGCCCTGGACAATGTAAAATTACTGCAGGAGGCAATGCTCTGCACGGCCGATATACAAAAAAAAAAAAAAAAAAAGTGCAACACTGCAAAAAGCAGCCTCCACACTACTGCACACGGTTAGATGTGGCCCTAAGAAGGACCGTTGGGGTTCTTGAAGCCTAAAATAACTCCTAACGCTCTCCCTATAGCAGCTCTGGCACCAGCAGCACTGTCCCTGATCTCTGTCAGAATGCATCTGTGGCGAGCCGCGGGAGGGGCCGATTTATATACTCGGGTGACACCTGATCTCACCAGCCACTCACTGCAGGGGGGTGGCATAGGGCTTGAACGTCGCAGGGGGAAGTTGTAATGCCTTCCCTGTCTTTCTATTGGCCAGAAAAGCGCGCTAACGTCTCAGAGATGAAAGTGAAAGTAACTCGAACATCGCGTGGTACTCGTCTCGAGTAACGAGCATCTCGAACACGCTAATACTCGAACGAGTATCAAGCTCGGACGAGTACGTTCGCTCATCTCTATTCTCTATATATTTCTCATAAATTTGATTGCAATATGAGACAGAATAGGATCAAAAGACAAAATTGCTCCCCCTGTATCCTAACCTGCTCTTACACACATTAACATAGGATGCCTGATAATGACTCTTTGTATAACCCATATAGTAACAATTACAAGATTTTTCTATCATTTTAATTTAGTTTTCCCTGTTAAAGAACTTCAACTTACTTTTCTTTGGAACGCAATGTTTTTTCCTTGCTACTATACCACTACATCTTATTGTAGCCTAGTTTATGTCTTGCTCTACAGTAATCAAAAAATCATCTTAGCTGAAGCTTGAATGTTCTCTGATACTTTTTATGACTTCTTATGACCTGGATGAGTTTTCAATACCAGCCACTCATAGGGATTCTCAAAAGTTCTAAGTCTACTTTACTTGGAAATAATGGAACTCCTTATAGTGTAGTGTAGCTGCAGAGTTTTATGGATTGTTTTGTAACCTTTTCAAGACTGATATAATGAAACAACTTTTTTCTCATCTCTTCTGGAATGTCCTATTATTGTGGCATAGCTATTCTTGTAGAAAATAACGTTTTAGCAATGAACTGTTAAAATGTTCAACCTTGTGAACATCATGTTAGCTTGTATTTGAGGGTGTACTGTATACTGATCATATACAACAAATATACAGGGACGCCGCAAGTACACACCTTGCTTTTATTCCAGCAGCCCTTGGTCTACAAGTAAAGGTCCATTTACACAGGACGAATGTCGGGCAAGCGATGCCCAACGCTTGTTCCTGTGTGTCCGCGCTTCCATGCTGTCACACGGGAGCTAGCAGAGCTGGCTGGTTCACGGAGCGGTCAGCAGGGGGCGGGGCAGTGCAGGAGATTTCTTTCCTCTCGTTCCATTGAGATAACACAGCGGTCGTTCACCACTGAACGGCGGCTGTTTAAACTGAACGATGAGCGATCAGCTGATTGCTGATCTTTTATGCAGCATAAACAATGAACGATGAGCATCATCGCTCATCGTTCAGTTTAAACAGCAGCCGTTCAGTAGTGAACGGATGGTGTGTTATGTGAATGGAGAGAGACGGGGGAGCGAGAGGAGAGAAATCTTCTGCACTGCCCAACCCCCTGTGCTAGCAGCCCTCCCAGCTCCACTGAGCTGTCTCTCTCCCTCTTGTCTTTGTCAGGAACCGGCTTTTATCTGGTTCCTGCTCCACCCCTTGGTTAACTCTCGCACCAGAAGTCCTGTCTCTGGCCCTCTACAGGCCCTTTTGGTGTACTGCCCTGCTACAACGTATACACACACAGAGAAGAATTTACTACTAACTTTTAAATAACTTCTAAATTGCGTTTTTAACCTTAAAAAGGTAAAATGTCAGTTAAAGAATGCAGCAACAAAACACTGCAAAACTCAGTATAAATCTAGCCCAAGGGCACCCATTGACATGTGACAATATGCTCATCAGAAACTGACCTTAAGCTTCCTTCATTCACTTTTGTTATACCGCTTTCCCCTGAAAATAAAACATACCCTGAAAATAAGCCCTACCCTAATTTTCGGGGATGGGCTGAAATATAAGTCCTCTCCCGAAAATAAGCCCTAGCTACATTACATGAAAAAAAAGCAATACTCGCCTAGTAGGCGGTGTCCGGGTCACCTGCGGTGATCTCCAGTGCTGCTGCAGGCTTCTGTGTAGTCCTGAACGCCAATAAAGCATTTCTTCCAGGTAGCAGGGCTTGAATAGCCCGCCTCCAGCAAGTGATTGCTCTGATTGATTCATCAAGCACCGTGGCTCAGATAATCAGAGCCGGTTCTCTGTCATCATTGAATGCCTGTGATTGGCTCATTGATCGCCGGCTCTGATTGGTTGAGCCATGGCGCTCGTGATCCAATCAGAGCAATCACTTGCTGAAGGTGTGGTATTCAAGCCCCGTTACCAGGAAGAGACTGCTCTGTCACTGCTGAGGACTACATGGAAGCCTGCTGGAGACCAGCGCGAGGGATCCGGATGCCGCCTGCTAGGTGAGTATTAAGACACCCGCCAAAAATAAGACACTGTGCCTCTTTTGGGGCAAAAATTAACATAAGACAGTGACTTATTTTCGGGGAAACACTGTAGTAATTTTAAATGCATTTTGAAGTGTGTTTTTACATGTATTTGTAGTGGAATTTGTAAAGTTGGCCATTAATCAGTTATTTTGCGCACATATTTTTCTAGATCTTTTTGAAGTGCTATTGAAAGGTTTCTTGCCAAAATTAAAATGCTGTGAATGTGGGCAATCTCATATTTTAATATTCACTTTGATCTAACATGTGACAGCTGTGTTTTAGCACAAAAAAATACAGGGAAAAAAAGCATAAAAATTGCATTCAAATACTGTGTGTATTTGGCCTTTCAAGACAGGACGATTTAACAATATAGAAGGAAAACTCCAGAGTCCAAATTTAATTTGCCTCTTCAGGAACCCATTGTGGCACAATTACTGATGTCATAGGCTGGTGTGAGTAAACTATGAGCTTGCATCACTGAGACAAATAATTAAGAAGTGGAAGCCTCTTAATACATTTGTGGTGTTTGGTGGCACCTCTGTGCTCCAGAGTGAAACCTACGTGAGTTATGAGCTGCCATACATTCCGACTATAAGCTATACCAGTTTCTGGCATACAGTGTAGTAAATGTGGGGGGCTTTGTGCAGCCATGCCCTCTAAAAGTTATTTTTTGAACGTCTGAAAAAGCTGAGCACTCACATATGGTTGCTTATAAGAGGTTTAGAAACTGGTGTACTGCCTCTATGCCCAACGGCCTAGTATTTGTATGCTTCAACTGTGAATAGTTGACCGTTGGCACGTTTGCCACTGTTATTTTTATTATTTCCTTGCTGCCCTAATCTGCATTTGTCCACACGCTGTCATTAGTAAAATGTATAATTGGACACTGTAATAATGGTAAAAATTGTATTCTGGAACTGGGTGAGCATCTAGGCTGAATATTTGATTGCACTAGGACTCCATGACTCTTTTTGTGTGAATCATGAAGCTGCATCAAATTGTTAGTTTGTACGTCTGGGACCTGTGGTTCTACAGGTTTCCATGAGCACAGCTTCACAGGTAGGGGTTAATTGAGCTGGCTGGGTGTGTTATTCTCCAGCTAATCTCCACTGGTCTGCTCCACTTAAATACCAGCATCTCTTGTGAGAGATTGCTAGTAATTTTATCTTTATCTCTTTGTTAATTCCACTCAGAGCTGGTGTTATGCAAGCTTGTCTGAAGTGTCTCTCTCATCTTCCCTGAGGACAGTCTGGACACCTGCTGTCCTTCCCCTCTTTGCGTTCTGGGGTGCTTGCATTGAGTAGTGTGTGGTACGGTGACCATGCAGGTGCATACACCTGCAGGTTTCTCCCTATCCCTTTGCCGGTGCGGCCTCCAGATATCTGATCTCTTATGTGTCAGTCAGTACTGTAGCTGACTCTCTTTCCCCTTGGTGTAAGGACACTTGGACTAGCTTTGGTTTATCATCAGTATGCATGTGACTTCAGGGCAGGGTTCCTGTTCTATGTGGTATGTATTACCTTGTGTATTGGTGTGAACAGTGACTTGTGTTTGTATGTCTGTGCAAGCGGCCTGACATGAGGTGTGAACTGTGTTAAGTATGTGTGAACAGTGTTGTGTCCTGTGTTTGTGCATTTCTCCAGGTTACTGATCAGGGATAGCCAGGTCCCAGATGAAGACAGTGGGACTGTCCTTATCAGGACAATCACCCCGCTTTTAGGCAGGGGTTCCCCACTTTTCCTGATTACTAAGGGACAGATGTCCTTCCATCATTGCCTGGAGAGGTGTAATTTGTCAATGCAAATGCTGTGAGTGTTTGCAGTTTTAAATGGACATAATCTTGCATTCACGTGGGTGTAGTACTTTAGATTTTTCATTACTGCTGCGCCAGAATTACGGAATTAGTTACCCATGAACTTTGGCGCAAATATTTTTGGACAAGTTAATGATTTGCGCTAAAAAGAACAGATGTTTGTGCCTTATCATACACTTTCTACTGTATCTCGAAAAGGAAGCACAGATTTGTCAAGTTGTAAAATGCGAGTTTGAGAGAGGAAGCATTATTGGACTGCGAGAAGCTGCATGGTTGTATTGACGAACTAACCATCACCTGGAGCGTTCTGACCAGACTGTTATGAGGTGTTGAGACCAATGGATGTGTGAGGGCACATACATAAGGCGACCAGGCTCAGGATACCCTTGACAGACTGCCAGTGGAGAGGATCATCTCATTGTCTGACAAGGACAAGCAGCTCCAACTGTTTTGTTGTCCGCCATCCAGAGACAGGTGGCACCATCATTACACCCCTGTGTCTGTTGGAACCATTTTCTGAAGGACTCTGGGTACCATGGTGCCAATTACATGTACTACCTTTGACACCCACCGACACCATTTGCAGTGGTGTTGTGAATGACAAAACTCGACTGCTAAGGATAGCAACCGGGTTGCCTTCAGCAACAAATCCAGGTTTAGTCTGTGCACTGACGACAGCTGTGTTAGTATCTGGAGAACTAGAAGTGAACATCTCAATCCTACCTTTGCTGTGGAGCACCACACTGACCCCATTGCTGGTGTGATTGTCTGGGGAGGCCATCATATAGGGCAATCGGTCTAGTAGTGGTACGAGGGACAATGACTGCTCAGCGATATGTTTAGGACATCCTGCAGTCACGTGTTGCTTCTCATGGCAGGGCTTCCAAGAGGCATTCTCCAGTAGGATAATGCTCGGCCACACACAGTAAGAATTTTACAAGAATGCCTACACAACATTGTCACACTTCTATGGTCAGATTTATTACAATAGAACATGTATGGAACCATCTTGGAAGCCAACTTTGACAAATGTAGCTGATACCATATGGAACCTATACACCTCCATGCCCACCCATATCACATCTTGCATCAGAGCTAGAGGCGGTACAACAGGGTACTAGGGCCTCCATGCCCACCCGTATCACATCTTGCAGCCAAGCTAGAGGCGGCTCAACAGGATACTAGAGGCTCCCTTCAAGTGTTCAGTTTTCCACAATATATTATCCTTTTGCTCTGATATTGTAATCACTTATATCAATGTTACAATCACACAGAAAAAGTGACTTTCAATTCCCACAATTCCTTCTCGGTGCTTGATTTTTTTTTTGACAATGAGTGTACTTGCTTTGCAATGGCATTTCTTCCTGTGAAAGCAGGGTAATATGGCGCCAACACATGCATCATGTATGGAGATGAAAGATCATAGTAACAATCATTCATTGCCATACAAAGTCTGCTACGCCAGACGAAACGTCGCAAGTATTTACGCTGATGGAGTTTTAACCAATAAAGTTGAAGTTTTGGATTAACTCATGTTACAACTTCTTGAAGATTCCTAAGAGGTGCTGCTCATTCCTGCTTTTTTGGATGTTTGCTATTTGGATCTGGATCTACTGGTGAGCTTGCACCACTGCACTATAGCTTCCTCCTCCTCCACAATTGTGGTTTTCTGGTGTGCTGCTGAGACCTCTCCTCTATTTGGTTTCATAGCCATACCAGAGTCTTCTGCTGCGTGTGAACAACTGGAACAAGTGCTGATAAATTTACTTTCATAATCAGTGATTATTTACAATTGCCTAAGAATCTTGTAGTTTAAAAGAAGAGTTAGATAGCAATCAGACCACGTCTTATTAGTAAACAATGCAGGAATCTCTATAATTTCAAAGGGTTCACTTACTTAATCTTGAAACTATATCATTGTTTTTACATCAAACTTTGCTTTCGTCAAAGAATCCTCCTTTTGCAGCAATTACAGCATTGCACACCTTTGACATTCTAGCTGTTAATTTGTTGAGGTAAGCTTGTGAAATTGCACCCCACGCTTCTAGAAGCATCTCCCACAAGTTGGATTGGTTGGATGGGCACTTCTGGCGTACCATACGGTCAAGCTGCTCCCACAACAGCTCAATGGGGTTCAGATCTGGTGACTGCGCTGGCCACTCCATTACCGATAGAATACCAGCTGCCTGCTTCTGCTGTAAATAGTTCTTGCACAATTTGGAGGTGTGTTTAGGGTCATTGTCCTGTTGTAGGATGAAATTGGTTCCAATCAAGCGCTGTCCACTGGGTATGGCATGGCGTTGCAAAATGGAGTGATAGCCTTCCTTATTCAGAATCCCTTTTACCCTGTACAAATCTCCCACCTTACCAGCACCAAAGCAACCCCAGACCATCACATTACCTCCACCATGCTTAACAGATGGCGTCAGGCATTCTTCCAGCATCTTTTCATTTGTTCTGCGTCTCACAAACGTTCTTCTTTGTGATCCAAACACCTCAAACTTGGATTCATCCGTCCACAACACTTTTTTCCAGTCTTCCTCTGTCCAATGTCTGTGTTCTTTTGCCCATCTTAATCTTTTTCTTTTATTGGCCAGTCTCAGATATGGCTTTTTCTTTGCCACTCTGCCCTGAAGCCCAAAATCCCGCAGCCGCCTCTTCACTGTAGATGTTGACACTGGTGTTTTGCGGGTACTATTTAATGAAGATGCCAGTTGGGTACCTGTGAGGCGTCTGTTTCTCAAACTAGAGACTCTAATGTGCTTATCTTCTTGCTTAGTTGTGCAACGCGGCCTCCCACTTCTTTTTCTACTCTGGTTAGAGCCTGTTTGTGTTGTCCTCTGAAGGGAGTAGTACACACCGTTGTAGGAAATCTTCAATTTCTTAGCAATTTCTCGCATGGAATAGCCTTCATTTCTAAGAACAAGAATAGACTGTCGAGTTTCAGATGAAAGTTCTCTTTTTCTGGCCATTTTGAGCGTTTAATTGACCCCACAAATGTGATGCTCCAGAAACTCAATCTGCTCACAGGAAGGTCAATTTTGTAGCTTCTGTAACGAGCTAGACTGTTTTCAGATGTGTGAACATGATTGCACAAGGGTTTTCTAATCATCAATTAGCCTTCTGAGCCAATGAGCAAACACATTGTACCATTAGAACACTGGAGTGATAGTTGCTGGAAATGGGCCTCTATTCACCTTTGTAGATATTGCACAAAAAACCAGGCATTTGCAGCTAGAATAGTCATTTACCACATTAGCAATGTATAGAGTGCATTTGTTTAAAGTTAGGACTAGTTTAAAGTTATCTTCATTGAAAAGTACAGTGCTTTTCCTTCAAAAATAAGGACATTTCAATGTGACCCCAAACTTTTGAACGGTAGTGTGTATATATATATATATATATATATATATATATATACATATATATATATATATATATTGTACGTAGGTAAAGGGTGAGGTTGTGGATGGGGTATATCTCCCTCCCAGGCTCTTAGTCTGGATAGGGTGGAGATCCAGTCCATAGCTTCACCCTGGCTCTCAACTCAGCTGTAGGCACTGACCCCGCTACTGGAGCATAAAAGACTGCAGCTCCAGGGAGTCAGTGTCTGTCAAGGTGGAGAGGGAGCAACACCTCACTGTGTGGACCTGAGCACCCTGTGTGGTGCCCCTGTTATTTTGAGAAGGACTTCTCTATTTTGCTTTGGCTTTGTTTGGACTTTACTTTAAAATAAAACTGAGCAAGTTTTATTCACCTGCTGATCCAGAGTGTCTTTGCCGCCCCCGCCCCCTGGAGGACTTTCTTGCAATATATATATATATATAAAATTGAATGTATGCGTGTCTGTGTGTCTGTCTGCATGCGTGTCTGTCTGTCTGTCTGTTTGTCCTTTATGCGCTACTACACCATTCATCCGATCGCCATGAAACTTTGGGAAGTTGTTGAGTACACTCCTGGGAAGATTATAGGCATAGTACATTTATGCTACGATAAATGGCGCGCATGCGAGCGTCGTCGACAGTTACGCCCCCCCCCCCCCCACGTAGATCGTTCGATTTCCATCACTGCCACTAATTTTCTCGCTTCCCGATGTTGTAGAAACATGAAATTTGGCATGAGCATTGATTATGTCATAAATAGGAAAAGCTAATGGGTCCCAATTCGATTATTCAATTCTAAGGGCCAAAGAATTAGCGTCCAAATTTTACGTACGAAATCTAATTTTCTCGCTTCCCAATGTCATAGAAACGTGAAATTTGGCACGGGCATTGAATTTGTCATAAATAGGAAACGCTAATCGGTCCCAACTCGATTATTCAATTCTATGCGCCAAAGAATTAGCGTCCAAATTTTACGTACGGAATCGAATTCTCTCGCTACCCAATGTAATAGAAATGTGAAATTTGGCAGGAGCATTGATTATGTCATAAATAGGAAAAGTTAATGGGTCCCAACTCGATTATTCAATTCTATGCGCAAAAGAATTAGCGTCCAAATTTTACGTACGGAATCTAATTTTCTCGCTTCCCAATGTCATAGAAACGTGAAATTTGGCACGAGCATTGATTATGTCATAAATAGGAAAAGCTAATGGGTCCCAACTCGATTATTCAATTCTATGCGCAAAACAATTAGCGTCCAAATTTTGCGTACGGAATGTAATTTTCTCACATAGAAACTTGAAATTTGGCACGGGCATTGAATATGTCATAAATAGGAAAAGCTAATGGGTCCCAACTCAATTATTCAATTCTATGCGCAAAAGAATTAGCATCCAAATTTTACGTACGGAATCTAATTTTCTCGCTTCCCAATGTGATAGAAACTTGAAATTTGGCACGAGCATTGATTATGTCATAAATAGGAAAAGTTAATAGGAAGTTGTTGAGTACACTCCTGGGAAGATTACTGGCATAGTACATCTATCCTATGATAGGTTGCGCGCATGCGAGCATCGTCGACAGTTATGCCCCCCAGACAAAGATCGTTTGATTTCCATCTCAAGCACAAAAGCAAAAGGCATTACGAGCAACGGGATGGGTGTTCAACTACAAAATGATGCATCCGCCGAACGTTTCGCAAGACAATTCCTGGATATTGAGAATGCTGAGGTAAAATGAAAGCTGTGCTGTGATTGGTTGCTATATATTATGCCGCTGAGGTAAAATGAATGCTGCGCTGTGATTGGTTGCTATTTTTTATATTGCTGAGGCAGAATAAAAGTTGCGCTGTGATTGGTTGTTATTTCTCTTACTGCTGACGTAACATGAAAGCTGCACTGTGATTGGTTGTTATATATTATACCACTGAGGTAACCTAAAAAAACTGCGCTGTGATTGGTTGTTATCTAGATATATAAAAACGAATGTATGTCTGTCTGTCTTCGCAGCAACGCGCGACGGGTAAGCTAGTATATATATATATATATATATATATATACATATATATATATATATATATATATAGTTGGAACTATTGATTGTGTTTGAACATTGGACTGAAGAAGAAAGAAGAAAAGTTGTATTTGCTACAAGTAGTGATTTGCAATTATATAATAGCAAACACCATCTGATGTAACACATTCTGACACTCAACCTCATGTAACTTTAAAACATGACCTACATTGTAAATTTAGTTCACTAGTGAAACCCATTGAACTAAAAGATGTCAGAGTATATGGATTGTAACAAGAGGACAATCAATGGTGTTCTCAATGTTTTGCTAGTTTATTGTAAGAAATACAAATTGTCAGAATTATAAAAGATAAGAATCATATATTCTTCTGCTTAAAAAAACATTAATCCTGTGATATAAGATGAATTCCAGCCGCTACACGGATGCCTTTGCCCTGTGCCAGCCGCTGCACATGCTGGTTGTCAAATACAGAACTCAATTTAAACTCACCACCCTCATCCACAAAGCTATCCACAGCACTGCATGACCCTACATTGCTCCCCTCATCTCAATCCTCCACCCAGCCCGTACCCTTCTAATAACAAAATGAGATTAGGACCCACTCTAACTCGAACCTTTTATTCCATCCTCCAAGATTTCTCCAGAGTAACACCAGCCCTCTGGGATTCGCTATTCAAAACTATCTGAGCAATCCCTAACATGCAAAACTTCAGTCGTGCTCTAAAAACGCACCTCTTCAGGGAGGCATACCATATCCCCTAAACCAAACCCCTCTGTACTGCCCCTGATAACAAGCTCCCTGTCCTACTGTTTACAATCCTTGCTAGCCGCCATCAACCACCCCCTGCAGTCACACCGATTCAGCCACTATATGGCCTGACCATTGTCTATGTGAATAGCATCCCTAACTCTCCGCCTCGCCATACTGTTCTCCCTGTTTTGTAATAGCTGTGGAATATGTTGACGCTATATAAATAAATATTATTATTATTAATAATTATCGCGCGGGGGGGGGGGGGGGGGGCGGGGGGTATCTGCTTGATTATGACAGCGTACACAATGTTTATGTAATATTTATGAGACCCACTAGGGTTTCCATTTCATCAGCACACATCTCCCCATCCCATTTTATTACTATCACTAGATCCATTTAAATGTCAAACATTGTCACTTTTTACAAACTTTTCCTCTCTTACACTTTTTTATTGTTTCAATTCTTTTCAACAGTCTCAATAAGTCCCTTCCAGCTGTTTTTTCCCTTCTCCTTTCTGTTTCTTGTTGTCCTTGATTTTCTTCTCTTTTGTTTGCACTGTTTTGTCATTGTTGGTGCCCACTTCCCTTTTTACTACATCTACATCTTTGGTGGCTCTGACTGACTCTTTTATGTCCAAGTAAGTGCTTCAACAGATATCCATTATTCAGAAGTCATTTTTTTGTAAAAATTTATTTTCATCACGGAGCCATAAAATTGCTACATGTGATCTCACTCTATTGTTTTCACCAATAGCAAGTTATATTGACTTTTAAGAAGGCCATGCGCATGAGCATTAAAGTGAATGTGTCATCAGAAAATAAGTTATATAAATCATACTTTTTTGTTTTATCATATTTTTTACGAATTTTTGGTGATTTTTTTTCAAGTTTCAGTCACTGACCACAGAGCCTAATGTAGGTTGTCCCTTTTTTTCTATAGATAGAGCTTTGCAGCAGTCATCTCACTGACATCACAGACAGGATTACACTGAAAGCTAACACCTATATATAGATAACACAGGATTCACCATTCACAAAAGGTGATAAGCTGTGACTATCTATCTACTCTCGCTTCCTACAAACTGACCTCTGCATCGGTCACAGAACATGTCTAGAACAGTCCCCCATACAAGTCAATGGGTCAACTGCTGTTCATTGTGTGAATGGCCCATGATCAGTCGTAAAGCACATCTGTAAATGTTGTTAAATGCAGCTTAGGAAAGATGGCCACCCCCATAGTCATGTACAGAAAACAGAATAAAAAATTCTACAATCAGAAAATAAAAAAACGATTTAAAAAATGTTACTCTATCTGGTTTTAATTGATACAAAAATATGTTGGTGATATATTACCTTTAAGATTGAAGAATTAGGAAAACATGGAGGAAAACAGAAGTTGGATGGAACACATTATAGTCGATGGGATCCATTTAGCACGATTCAGTTCCATCATACGAGGGATCTGGCTTCCTGATTGTTTTTGTTTCTACGAGCAGAAGAATGGAAAACACAATGTTAATGTGAACTAGTCTAAAGTGCAGCGTAAATGAAGGATGCTGAAAGAATATTTAATCTATGATAAAAGGCTGTTTTGGTATTGGAAAGATGTGACATTTACACAGAATATGTATTAAGGTTTCTTTACATGGGGCGATTATTGCCCAAATTATCGCTGGAAATAGCGAATTTGGGCAATTGTCTACCTGTATACATGCAGCCACCCACAGAGCACTGAGCGAGAAATCGATGATTTGGAGTTGCAGGACTCAAAACCAAGCACCTATCGGCTTGTGTACACAGGTATTGGTTCAACTATGAACGACTTTCTGTTCATTGTGAATGGAGGTAGGCATGCCAGAACGATCTCCGGCCCACTGCACCTCCATTCACAGAATGACTATGGCTCCTACTTTCATCTCTTTACTTTTTCACATATTTTTAATTTAGTGTTTAACATGGTAGTATTTATGGATGGATAGATAATTCTAAGTTAAGTCATTGGGATGGGCCAAAACACATGAACCCATATTGGAAGGTTCTTATTTAAATATATCATGAAAGAACCACTGCCACATTTTGGTTTGTAGGTTTTTTTGTTCACTTGAAAACACATGGTTAATGGACAATGGCAGATTCAATTAAACAGTCCCTGGTAGCATGTTTTACTTAATTACAAGCAGGTTTCAGGTCCATAAATTGCTTTGAAGAAAAAAATCCTTCTGCACTCCAGGGCATGTCTGTTCCCGATTGAAGTTCTAACTTTTGTTTTGATAATCTAAATTTAACAGGGACTTTAGTCATTAAGCCAAATTAAATCAATGCAGTCATGAGCTCTGCCATGTGTTCTGAGTGTAATGCGGCCCATTAGCCCTTTCAGGATAGAGTTATTATGTGCTTGGAACACAAGCGGCCGCAAACAAGTGTATACTTGACAAGACTTTTATGGGGTGTTAGGAAATTTGTCCCATGGTTAATGCTAATTATTTTTTGACACATTTGCCTTACACCGAGCTGCTGTGATAAAAGTAAATTAATCTTACTGTGCCATGTCTTTAAAGGGGAACATTACTTTTTCTTTTTTTATCTTTAGTGCTTGTATTTAACAGCATACCATGGAAAGCACATGGCAAAAAGGCTAGAGTTTTGTATTTAGAAATTCTGACGGTGTGATTACTTGGTGTAGGATTTATAGACAAGTTTTGCTTTGTTAAAATCAATTCTGTTATCACCATTTTCTCTCAAAAACTTCTTGTCCTTGTTTGTTTCAGTTATAACATCTTTCAAAATCTCAGCTCTGCCCATCATATAGTTTTCATTTGTTTTCTGACTAGTTTACTGTCTATCAAAGAGGGTATTTGAGTTAATTTTTATATAGGTTTGGGCCCGTCATGCCCAAAACTATATAATATCAAAATACTCACCGTGGTGCCGTGGTGCTGCTTCAGTGCTACGACATCTGAGAGGTGACATCAGCAGGTATTTTTGGTCTAGTGATATCCTATAAACCTATCATGTGGTCTTCTAATGTAGAAGCTCCCGTCAGACTTACGGGACATCACTGATTATGTCCCTGTCAGACCTCCTATTGATTGCAGCAGTCACGTGGGTAAACAACCCATGTGACCACTGCGGACCAAGTAAACTAGGCACCAAGAACAGAAGCGGCATCGGGGGAACAGTATGGCAGCAAAGAGGAGAGCATTGCTGTTTTTCTTTCCCCACTGCCACCAATGTTCCATAACTCAGAAAACCCCTTTATAGCATTTTAAACCAAGTCCATTCAGTGACCACACGATTTATAGAGTAGACCCAACACTTAGTTACCAGCCAGGGTGCTGGCATAATAGCCAATATACAACAAATATGCTAGTAATGCTAGTAACATGTTTGCAGGGAAGGCAGTCTGTTCTCCTCTTTTAGACAGTATAGTCCTTCTTCATTTTCTTGTATGGATCTTTGTTTAGGAAATGAAACACCAATGAAATTTGAGATTTGAAAATGTGATCCCTAAGTGACCACCAATGCACTCCTTTTTATGGAGGTTACTATGGCAGGGGTTAGGCAAGGCTGTCACATTCTAATCTAAACTGTGCATAGGCATCTGCTGCTCAGAAGATGCTTTGGTTGTCTAACTACAGACAAGCTCTAACACTGGGATTGTAAGAACTGGCAAAAATTTCAGTAATTCTGTTTTTCTCTCTTTCATCATGTGGCGATGCGATCTTATCCCCACTTTCAGTTTTTGTCCTGTTTCCCCAACCTAAAGGCCCCCAACAGGACATTTACTGCAAAGGATCAGGTACACAACATTGGACGTGTAACATGTGAATGTCCCCGGGATCTTATAGTCCTGCTGTGTGTTGGGGATCCGTATCCTGTCCCTTGTCAGTACACGTGAGCAGGTCTTGCAGCTCCTTACATTGCAGGGATAAGTTCCTTTTTGTGTGTTAGAGGGCAATGCACTCCTGATTATACGGTTCCTCAAATTTGGAGGTTGCCTGTAACATGGAATGGAGGGTCCAAAAATATAATTTTCAGACAGTCATCCTTGCGTAGGGTATGATGGAGTTTCTTTGCAGTTTTCCTTAGTACCTTTCTGTCTGAAACTCCTGGTGTCCTTTCCTTAGGTCGGTCATGTCATCTCAATTCTGACTATCCAAGATTAAGTTGTGTTTATGTGTTCTCAAATTAGTCAGTTTTGCAGTAAAATTCCTATGTGTTGATATTACATGGACACTACCACAGAAGCTCTTTAGAGTTTCACAATTATGGCTGCTGATTAGAGGTTCCTGTCATACAGGTATAATGGTGGAAATCACAGCGCATCCACCTGACAGTATATTTATGGTCTGTAGCTTATTTAGGTTAATATAGAATGTAATGGCAGTGTTTTCCATGCAGCAAAGATAGTACAGTCTCTAGCTGCTCATGTAATGCTGGAATGGATGTGAAATAAAAAATCATAGTATCAAGATGATGCCTGATAAGCATCAGACAGGAGCTGCTACACTTCATGGAAGGGACTGGAATATACAGAGAAGACCTCCAGAATGTGACAATCGGGTGATGGGGGCAGGAATGGAAAAATTTGTTTACACCAGAGTGGCTCTTTCACCAGCAACTTTCAATGTAGCATAAGACTGAAACAATTATAATTATATCACATTTAAATGGATGGAAAAGTTACCATTGAAATTCAATAAAGAAATAATCATAACACTGAACTATAGAAACGTTCATGTTTTATAAAAAAAAACTGTCATATATTACTAATTTTTAGAAAACAAAAAATGAATTAAAGAATGAAAATAACATTCCAGCTTTTACTTATTGAGGATCAGATGCATTGCGGAGCATCTCAAGCAGCAATAAACTGCCTGGTATCAAAACTAAAAATGTAGTTTTTGATGGCAGCTGTTTACACCACTCAATGCCATGAATAGCCGGGATTCAGTAGATCACTGTCTTATAATGTCTGGGGCCTCCGGCCATCACTTCTTTTTGTGTGATACCCATGAAGTAGAAAGTGTGAACAGCAAACAGATTCCCACAACATCTGTTTCAATGCTGGTGTCATAATTACATTGTCATGTCTGACATTAACATTATATAAGAGAGCCAGAGCATGTGTTCTTGTCGAAAAGCAATGTCTCCTAGCAACTGCTGCTCGGTGCTATCTCCTGCTCTTGTACACAGATTTTATATAAATGTGTTAAGGATGAAGTTAATGTGATAATGTTATCAGGAAACGGCACTTAAGTCATTGTCACACTAAAATATAATTGGTCACCTGCACCCTTTCAGCTTCAAATCCAACAAGGATGATGACACCATTATAACAATATAAATAGCACTTCCTATTATTGCATCTTTATTGCTCATTTTATGGCTTTTGCAGGGTCTGCTGAATTGTTATTCTGCATCTGCGTATTTTAGTTACATTTTTAGATATGTATCCAATCATTATTTTCTCTTCTTTCATCCATCTTACCAACCAACCTGTCCCATCCATTCTATTCTATACCTATTGCATAATCCCTGACAAAGTGGGGGAAATCTCTCAGACGTCTAGAAAAGCCATTAAGTCCCCCGGTTGCCTAACTCCCCTTCCCGTTCCTGCACTAGTACTGTAGCTGGATGTCTAGTCAGAGGCAGGGCAAATTGCCTTTCTGCGCTTCTTGCCCTAACTGCCGTCCAAGCAAGTTGGCGAAGCCGTTAGACGCGAAGTCTGATGATGTCCTCTGAGCAGCTAGACCCGGCTAAGCCCAGAACTCATCCCACTCACAGCGACTCTTCCCTGTTCCCAGAATGCATTGGAAATAAGAAAATTATCTTCCTGGAGCTCTGATCTCTGGTTTGGCGATGTCCTCCGAGCAGCTAAACCCAGCAATTCTCTCACTCACAGAGACTCTTCAATCTTCCTGAATGCACTGCGAATAAGCACTATATCTGCTATTGTTTTACAAAGGAATAAAGCACATACATAAACATGTGATATCTATGTCATGGATATACTGCAGTTTTGGGGTGCATATAAAGGGAGTGGGGCTAATTCTGTGGCATTGGTCTGGTGTTTGTGTACAAGGAGGACTGGTCTGTGATCTGTATGAAGGGTTGAGCTGGGTTCTGTATTATTGGCGATGTCTACAAGTGACATGTGCTAGTGCAGTGTGTGTTCACAGAACTGCTTCTTACTGAAAACCCTGGTTCCTAGCTCCACAGAAAACAGTTTCAAAATGTTATTAAATAAGGGAGTGTCGTATGCAAAATGCAATCATAGAATAGTAGAGTTGGAAGGGATCTCCAGGGTCATCGGGTCCAACCCCCTGCTCAGTGCAGGATTCACTAAATCATCCCAGACAGATATTTGTCAAGCCTTTGTTTGAACACTTTTATTGAAGGAGAACTCACCACCTCCTATAGTAACCTGTTTCACTCATTGATCGCCCTCACTGTCAGAAGGCTTTTTCTAATATCTAATCTGTGTCTCCTCCATTTCAGTTTCATCCCATTGCTTCTAGTCTTTCCTTGTGCAAATGAGAATAGGGCTGATCCCTCTGCACTGTGACAGCTCTTCAGATATTTGTAGACAGCTATTAAGTCTCCTCTCAGCCTTCTTTTTTGCAAGCTAAACATTCCCAGATCCCTTAACCGTTCCTCATAGGACATGATTTGCAGATGCTCACTATCTTGGTAACTCTTCTCCTGAACTTGCTCCAGTTTGTCTATGTCTTTTTTAAATTGGAGTGCCCAGAACTGGACACAGTATTCCAGATAAGGTCTGACTAAGGAAGAGTAGAGGGGAATAATTACCTCACGTGATCTAGACTCTATACTTCTCTTAATACATCCCAGAAATTGTATTTGCCTTTTTGGCTGCTGCATCACATTGTTGACTCATGTTCAGTCTATGATCTATTAGTATACCTGTTGCAGCAGTGCTGGGATCGCTGTCAGGTTGGCAGAGTCCGGTGTGGGTTTTAGACACGCTTCTGCACCTTCTAGCTTAGTAGGTGTGACGCAATGTGCTCACATCTGTGGAGTTCTGCGCTGAATTTCGGCGCTGTTCGACTGAGACTAATTGGAACAACCCTGCATTGCGGAGTCACTTTTATTGCGGCATAGTGGATAAGATTAAGGACCTTTTGGTGGGGTATACCTCGCCTCAAAGCCTTGATGCAGCCATATCTTTAGCCATTAAGGTAGCAAGACGGATTAGGGGAAGACATGAAGAGCTTTTTCAAATTCCTGCTTCCCTGCCTATGGATGGGGAGGAACCCATGCAACTTGGTTTATTGGTTAGCAATGCCCGTAGGTGGGAGAGGGGTCAAAACAAAGAGGGGTGTTTCCACTGCAACCAGACAGGACAGTTCCGGCAAAATTATCCTTGCCATAACTCTCAGCTAGGAAGACTAGGTAGTCTGAAGGTTAGAGGGGAGACCTCTCTAGGTCCAATGATTGCTTGGATGTCGTCCTTTAGGCTGGTGCTTCCCACTGAGATGCTCGCAGAGGGTGATATTGATCCAATCACGATCTTCTTAGATTGTGGATCAGGTGTCCATCTTATCCATAAAGAGACAATCGAGCAGTGTGGGTTAGAGGTAAAACCTCTGGATTCCCCCATCCCCGTCTCTGCTATTGATGCCTCTCCATTGTCCCAGAAGTGTCTGAGGATTTGTGAACCAAACCTTTGTTTAAAAATTGGATTATTTTACACCGAAGTCATCAGTTTGTATGTAATGGAATCTCTTCCAGCGCAAATCGTCTTGGGTTTGCCCTGGTTGCGGTTGCATAATCCCGTGGTAGACTGGGAAAAGGGAGACATTGTTAAGTGGAGCCCCTACTGTAAGGATTGTTGTATTTTGGTCGAAGTGTCTCTTGTGCAAGCCGAGTTACTTGGTGATTGGTCTGTCTTGGTTGAAGTGTTTTCACAAGAAGAGGCATTACAATCCTTTCAGGCATTGAAGGGATGTTTGGCCGTGGCTCCGATTTTAGTACAACCGGACTCATCCAGACCTTTTGTAGTGGAAGTGGATGCCTCAGAGGTGGGGGTAGGTGTGGTGCTATCCCAGAGTACTAATACATTACAAGATCTTTGGCTTTGTGCTTTTTTTTCACGCAAGTTTTCACTGACCGAGCACAATTATGACGTTGGTGACAGAGAACTGTTGGCGATTATGTGGGTGTTGGAGGAGTGGCAACACTGGTTTGAAAGAGCTCAGCATAAGGTGACAGTTTTTATCGATCACAAAAATTTAGTCAGCCAAGAAACTTAACCCGAGACGGGCGCGGTTGTTATTGTTTCTTTCGCTTTTTGACTTTCTTGTTACATGTCGACCAGGCAGGAAAAACATTAAGGCTGATGCTGTTTCAGGGAATTTCGTTCCTGTAATTTCAGATGAAGATCATACGCCCATTCTTTCGGAGGGGTTGGAGAAGCAGGTACGTAATGAGCAGGACTTGTCACCGGCAGGGTTGCCAGCGGAATAGCTGTTTGTTCCTGTCCATTTGAGGCTGCAGGTACTGTCTGAAGTGCACAATCCTGGGTTGGCTTGGCACCTGGGAATCAATAATACCCAGGAGCTACTTACAAGAAGGTTTTGGTGGCCATCTTTGCGATATAATGTTTTCAGTTTTGTCACTTCCTGTGAGGTTTGTGCCAAGTCACCTTGGAATTCTCCTGCTGCAAGATTGAGGCCTTTGCCTGAATTTGCGATAAACAATAGACCGCTGGATTTTACGGGGACATCAGCTAAAAATTTTAAGCTGGTGACGAATAACAGACGTTCAGAGAGGTTTCTTGGTGGGGGACTTGGTTTGGTTGCCTACCAGGAACATAAAAATCAAACAGCGGTCATTCAGGTTGGGTCTACGATTCGTCGGTCAATTCTAAATCATGGAAAAAATTGGTTTTGTGTCTTTTCGTTTAGAGATTCCTAGTTCAATGAGAATCCATAATGTGTTTCATAGAATCATAAAATGGTAGAGTTGGAAGGGACCTCCAGGGTCATCTGGTCAAACCCCCTGCTCAGTGCAGGATTTACTAAATCATCCTAGACAGATATTTGTCCAGCCTTTGTTTGAACACTTCCTGTTACGTGTGCTGCTGGGATCTGTAGTTCTAAGCTTCCTAGCAGCACAGCCCTCACAGGGTTAATTGATTGAGCTGGCTGGGTGTGGTACTTCCTGCTAGCCAATCTCCTGGGTCTGTGCTCACATATAAACCCAGCTCTTGTCAGTCTGAAGTTCATCTTGTACTGTTTGGACGTATCTGTTATGTTTTCACTCAGATCTGTGTTTGCAAGTAGGTCTGGTTTTGTTTCTCTGCTTCCTCTAGATGGTTTGGACACCTGTAGTCCTGGTCTGTAGCACATGCAGCTCCCCTTTCCTTCACCCTTTACAGGTGCAGCCTCCAAACGTCTAATGTCTTACTCTGTGTGTCAGTTGGTGGATCCCTGACACAGTTCCCTATGTCAGCTTGTGTGGCTGATTGTCTATCCCCCTGTATGAGGACACATGGAGTTGCTGTAAATTTTTATCTGTGTGCATGTGAGTTCTGGGTGGAGTCTGTGTGGTTGCATTATATGTTGTAGTCTGCTGTTAGCCTGTGCCTGTAAGCAGGTATCCTGTGCTCTGTCCTGTTCCTGTTGCAGCTGGCTGTGTGATCTGTGCCCTGTCCTGTCGCAGCATGCTGTGTGAACTGTGTCCGGTTCTGCTGGACTCCTGGTTAGTGTAGGGACTAGCGGTATAACCAGGAGCCATGAAGTTGGCCCGCTAGCTTCCATGTTTTGTACAAAATGTCAACTAATACCTGGTATTTATATTCAGCTTATCATCTGTTACTAGTGTTTGCATTGTGGCTGCTGTATGCTGTGTATTCTGGCTCTGTGTGTCCTGTGGTTCAGTCCCTGTCATGTGGCATGTGAATGCGTCCTGTTCTGGTGGGCGGCTCCTAGTAGTTTGCCCACATGATCGTAACTAGAGATGAGCGAACGTGCTCGGCCCCGCCCCTTTTTCGCCCGAGTACCGCGATTTTCGAGTACTTCCGTACTCGGGCGAAAAAATTCGGGGGGCGCCGTGGCGGCGCGGGGGGTTGCAGCGGGGAGTGGGGGGGGGGAGAGGGAGAGAGAGAGGGCTCCCCCCTGTTCCCTGCTGCTACCCCCCGCACCGCCGCGCCTCTCCCCGCCCCCCGGCGCCCCCAAATCTTTACGCGCGAGTACTGAAGTACTCGAAAATGGCGGTACTCGGGTGCGTAAGTACTCATTGCGAGTACGTTCGCTCATCTCTAATCGTAACACTTCCATTGAAGGAGAACTCACAAACTCCCCTGGTAACCTGTTTTACTCATTGACCACCCTCACAGTCAGAAAGTTTTTTCTAATATCTAATCTGTGTCTCCTCCCTTTCAGTTTCATCCCATTGCTTCTAGTCTTTCCTTGTGCAAATGAGAATAGGGCTGATCCCTCTGCTGTGTGACAACGCTTCAGATATTTGTAGGCAGCTATTAAGTCTCTTCTCAGCCTTCTTTTTTGCAAGCTAAACATTCCCAGATCCTTTAACCATAGGACATGATTTGCAGACCGCTTACCATCTTGGTAACTCTTCTCTGAACTTGCTCCAGTTTGTCTATGTCTTTTTTAAAGTGGGGTACCCAGAATTGGACACAGTAATCCAGATGAGGTCTAACTAAGGAAGAGTAGAGGGGAATAATGACCTCACGTGATCTAGACTCTATGCTTCTTTTAATACATCCCAGAGTTGATTTTGCCTTTTTGGCTGCTGCATCAAATTGTTGACTCATGTTCATTCTGTGATCTATTAGTATACCCAAGTCTTTTTCACATGTGTTGCTGCTTAGCTCAATTCCTCCCATTCTGTATGTGCTTTTTTCATTTTTCTTGCCCAGATGTAGAACTTTGCATTTCTCCTTGTTAAATACCATTCTGTTAGTTGCTGCCCGCTGTGCAAGCTTTTCTAGATCTTTTTGAATACTCTCTCTCTCTTCCCTAGTGTTAGCTAATCCTCCTAGCTTTGTGTTGACAGCAAATTTGATCAGTTTTCCATCAATTCCCTCCTCCAGATCATTTATAAAAATGTTGAACAACACTGGGCCCAGAACAGAGCCTTGTGGTACCCATCTTGATACATTCTTCCATTGGATGTGCAGCCATTTATGATCACTCTTTGAGTACGATTACTCAGCCAGTTATGAATCCACCTAACAGTTGCCTTGTCAATTCCATATTTGGTCATTTTTTCAATAAGTATGGCATGACAAGTGCTTTACTAAAGTCAAGATATACTATATTCACTGGATTTCCCTGATCAACCAAGTTGTTGATTCTGTCATAGAAGGAAATTAGATTCGTCTGGCATGACTTGTTTGTTACAAACCTATGCTGGCTCTGGGTAATTGCTCCATTTTTATCCAAGTGCTTGCATACATGCTGTTTAATAATTTGTTCAAAGATCTTTTCCAATATAGAAGTCAGGCTCACAGGCCTGTAGTTTCCTGGATCCACCTTCTTCCCTTTTTTGAAGATAGGGACAACATTTGCCCTTTTCCAATATTCTGGGACTTCTCCTGTCCTCCAGGAATTTTCAAAGATTATAGTGAGTGGTTCAGCAATTACCTCCACTGCTTCCTTTAGTATCATAGGATGTAATTCATCTGGACCTTGAGACTTGAATTCATTTAAGTTAGCTAACCCTTCGCTTACCATCTCTCTGCTTATAAATAGCCTGCATTCTTTTATTCCCCCAATAACACAGGGAAGATCAGTTGATGTTCCATCTACTTTCTGAGAGAAAACAGCTACAAAATAGGAATTTAAAAGTTTGGCCTTCTCAACATCATTCTTAACCAATTCACCATTTTCATCTTGTAAGCATCCAATAGCATCTTTGACTTTTCTTTTGCTTTTGACATACCCCCGAAATCCTTTTTTTATTGCTTTTGTCCCCTGTTGCAAGCCTGAATTCATTATTAGCTTTAGCTTTTCTGACACTTTCCCTCTCAGTTTTTGCAGACCGCATTATATTCTTCTTTAGATATTCCCCCCTCTTTCCATTTGATAAACATATATTTTCTTCATTTTAACATGTGTGCACAGGGGTGTGTTTTTCTAAAAAAAATCCAAGAACTGCGCTGCAAGTGCAGTGTTATTAAAGCCCTCTGAAGCTGATTTTCGAAAGTTGCCAAGTATGTCAAATTTAAGTCAGTCTAGTGCAGTAATTAGGCTGGGCTCACATGGGCAGACCAGATTCCACATGCGGGTGGCCCGTAGCGCATTCTGGCTGTGAGCCCAACCGGCAACCCTGCATACCTTATTTTGCTGTATTGCAGATGACCGCGGTGGCTCACCATCGGTCATACGCAGTACAGTTTTTTAAAAATGTTTGTATTTCCCATGCTGTTGCTTAGCGATGACATGGGTACCCATGGCCCATACACAATGTTAAGTACGCATGGGCTGCCGGTCAGATGGCCTCTGTGGAATCTGCGGCAAAATAGAGCATGCTGCGATTTTTCTTCCTCTCACAAAATATGCAGTTCATATCCTCAAGTGTGAGCAAAAAAGCTTAAAGGGGTTGTCCCGCGCCGAAACGGGTTTTTTTTTTTCAACCCCCCCCCCCCGTTCGGCGCGAGACAACCCCGATGCAGGGACCTAAAGAAAGCTTACCGGAGCGCTTACCTTAATCCCCGTGCTCCGGTGACTTCTATACTTACCGGTGAAGATGGCCGCCGGGATCCTGTTCCTCCGTGGACCGCAGCTCTTCTGTGCGGTCCATTGCCGATTCCAGCCTCCTGATTGGCTGGAATCGGCACGTGACGGGGCGGAGCTACACGGAGCCCCATAGAGAACAGGAGAAGACCCGGACTGCGCAAGCGCGGCTAATTTGGCCATCGGAGGGCGAAAATTAGTCGGCACCATGGAGACGAGGACGCCAGCAACGGAGCAGGTAAGTATAAAACTTTTTATAACTTCTGTATGGCTCATAATTAATGCACAATGTATATTACAAAGTGCATTATTATGGCCATACAGAAGTGTATAGACCCACTTGCTGCCGCGGGACAACCCCTTTAAGTACATGCTTTTCAATACCCGCATTTTGCCGTGGACGCTGATCGTGGATTCTGCAATTGGACTCTGTCCATTTGAGCCCAGCCTTAGGCCGGCTTCACACGAGCGTGACGGGCTCCGCTGCGGAATATTCCGCAGTGAAGCCCGTCACGGCGCCCCCCAGAGACCCCATACTTACCAGCGGAAGATAGCGTGAAGACGCTTCCCCGCCCACCGCCGTCGCGTCATTTGACACGCCCACCGCGTCACATGACGCGGCCGGCCGTGTCACGTGACGTGCCGGACGCGTCATATGACGCGGCGGTAGGCGGGGAAGCGTTTTCACGCTATCTTCCGCTGTGTTACAGCGGGAGATAGCATGAACGGACGGCTTCCATTGACTGCAATGGAAGCCGTCAGCGCGTACACCCGCGGCAAATAGAGCATGCTGCGGGTGAGGACGGGAGATTTCACGGTGCGAAATTCAGCGGTGGAATTCCGCATCGTGAGCATTGTGCTATTAGGTTCAATAGAACCTAATAGTAGGGGGCAACGCAGCGGATTTTTGCCGCGAATTTACGCGGCGTAAATCCGTTCGTGGGAAGGAGGCCTTAGGCCTTCTTCCCATTGTGTTTTTTGTAGCATTTATAAACACATGTAAAATATGGCTACAGTTTAAATGTTTCTTTTTTATGGCTATGTAAGTGTTTTTTTTTATTTGTGCCATTTTGTACAAGCATTTGTTAGATGTTTTAGAAGTTCTATAAAGAATCCTGTAGAGAAAAGCAACAGAAAAAAATGACATACCCAGAGCAAGCTGTTTTTACACTTTAGAAATAACTTTTTTACAATTTTTGCATTAATACAGGGATATGGGGGTCTTGATTTTTGCAGCACTCGATGCAGATACTACACATGCTAGTGATAGCATGAATAAGAACACTTTTGAGCGGGTTGATTTTTTGCCCATTTCATTATGTGTCAATCTATAAATTGCATATTGATCAGCGCTCATTTAAATTGTTAATTGCTGGTAGAGTGACAAACAATCTATATATATAAAGGGGAAAGCCCTCACTCACTGACTGACTGACTCGGCACTAATTTTCTTACTGTGAAATTTGGCTCAACAATTCTTTAGGTCCTAAGTGGGAAAAGTAAAGGGGTCACAACTTGATTATTTAATGCTAAGTGCAAAAGTACTGGCACCCCTGTGTAATGTACCAAATCTAATTCTCTAACTTCCCAGTGTCGTACAAATGTGAAATTTGGCAAGACCATTCTTTAGGTCCTAAATAGGAAAAGTAAAAGGGTCACAACTTGATTATTCAATGCTAAGTGCAAAAGTATTGGCACCCCTATGTAATGTATCTAATCTAATTCACTAACTTCCTATTGCTGTACAAACTTGAAATTTGGCAGGAGCATTCTTTAGGTCCTAAATAGGATAAATAAAGGGGTCACTACATGATTATTCAATGCTAAGTGCAAAAGTAAGTGCACCACTATGTAATGTAACTTCCCGGTGTAGTACATGCGTAAATATTGGCACAATAATCTGACTGACCTCTGTATGCATATACTGAAAGGATATAAAGTACATTAAGGAAGCGGCCATGCCTTTAAGGCTAAGAAATGGCTGCAACCTCCAGTCTGAGGTTTAATTTGAATAAAAGGGGCGTTACCTTTAAAGGTAAAAAGTAAGAATAGGAGGGGTGGCACATTCTGCAGAGGGACATCGGTGCATGCAATCTGAGGAGAATCTAATGCTCCTCTATAGGTATACATATTTTATTCCTCAGTTCCCCTAAAATAACCTTGACTTCATTAAATTTTCTGTGCGACCAACAGGTAAACACCTGTACCAAATTAACTTGGGCGAAGCTGGGTATATCAGCTAGTCATTAATATGATTGTTCATCCTTAGGCCTCTTTAACATAGGCATTGCGATTTTCGGGCCGCCTGCATCGCAGGCAAAAATCGCATGAATGGGAGAAAACCGCAACCAAGTCACGGCTAAATCTCCCGTTTTCTTGCCCATTCATACAGCCAGCTGCGACGTATATACACTGTAGCCTGGAATTTCTTGGGCTTGGGGGAGAAACCTTAGCACTGCTAAGGTCTCTCCCCCTCCCCTTACTGGCTGATAGCCACAATAAATTCTCCCGTAGAAGCCTATGGGAGCTGCTGGTAAAGGGAGGGGGAGGGACTTTAGCAGCGCTTGTCATGTTAAACTCCCTCTACCTTCCCTTTTTCTGTCGACTCTCATAGGCTATGGGAACAGCCGGTGTATTACTGCAAAAGATAGAACAAGTCCTATCTTTTCTGGCGTTACGTAAAAGCGGAATCCAATGCTTCAGATGGTCGCGATTGACGGCCTGCATTTTATCGCAGCAAAATAGTCGCGATAAAACACTCGTGTGAAAGAAGCCTTATGCAGATAACATTCGTCAACAGCACATCCCACTGTTTACACATGAAGATGTGCTGCCACTGAGAGAGAATGTTATGCTCACATGAAAGATCTAGTCAGCCAAAAAACTATTTTTTTCTTTTGCCTTGGCCTATCGAAATGGGCTTATTGGGCCCTGTTAGAGACCCTTCACATGGGACGGAATATGCTGCAACAGAGTTGCGGAATATTCCGTCCCTGAATTCGCACTAGGATCCACACCACTAACTGGATTTTTATGCTGAATATTCCACAGGAGTGCATATTCTGCCATGATGTTGCGGAATATTCTGTTCCAAAGGAAAGGTCCCACATCTAGCTATTTTGATGCAGGAAGAAGACAGCTCCATACATTGTGCAGTGGCCCGGGTATATGCCAAAATGAGTAAGTTTCATGTAAATTTATAATAGAATAATTTAGTTTAAAAAAAAAACAAAAAAACTTTTTTTTAGTGTTAGAAATAAGACCCTGCAATCAGTAGTAATAAAAGTTTCCTTCAAATTAAAATTAGTGGAAAGAAATGTTTCACTTTAATGTTGCAAATGCAGATAGATATGGTCCCATTCAATTACTCACTTGAAAATTGATATATAGGTCTATTAGCCAGAGTGAGCTTTAATTAGGCATTGACCCCATGCTCTTTTAAGACTGAAAATTATTCCATTATGTGTGATACTTAAAATTAATTTGTTTCAAGAATACTTGTCTGCTTTTATATCTGAAATTGTTCAAACATAATGGCATTGCACTAATTGCTGCAAGGATAATATCATTGCAAAGTGGTATGTTTTCAATATTTTTTGTAAAGCATCGTTGTCCTTGTTTTATACTGACCCAACTGAAAATAACTGAGTGAAAATACAGATTTCAAACTGAGCAGTAGAAGTCGGCACAAAAAATAGCTATAAATTTACCCTGAAATGTGTACGTTTTTTGAGAATTGGAAGCTAGATGGAAGACGTGTACCTCTTTTATTGAAAAAAGTGAGTAAACATCCACATCTAATTGGTTTCTGTTTGACAAATAAAAGTCTAAGGCTCTGTTCAGGGTTCTGTCCAAATCTGTGTTTTGGGAATTCAGTTGGAACCCTGAAATAAAAACTCAGTGTACACAGAAATGCTGTGTAAATGGAGCCTTAGGCTCCACAGCAAAGGCAGGATTGAGACGCTCACCCCCAGGTCTCCAGACATGAACATAGTCGTCGTCAGTTCCCAAACTAAATGTGGATTCATTCCTGAAGACAACCCAGTTCCACCCTGCAGCAGTCCAGTTTCATCATTCATGACACCACTGCAAACACAGGCGATGGTGGGTGGGTGTCAAAGACAATACATGTAATTGGCATCATGAGACCAAATGTCCTTCACCCAAGCACCTGGAAATGGTTCCAACAGACAAATGGGCTTGTAACATTGGTGCCACCTGTCTCTGGATGGCGGACAACGAAGCAGTTGGAGCTGCTTGTACTTGTCTTGTTGGACGATCATACGATCCTCTCTACTGGTGGTCAGTCGAGGGCATCCTGAGCCCAGTCACCTTGTGTGCGCCCTCTCACATCCACTAGTTCCAACACCTCCTAACAGTCTAGTGAGAACAGCCCAGGTGGCGGGTAATTCACCAGCTTCTCACATTACAATAATGCGCCCCTCTCCAACTCGGTTAACTGAGCAAAATCTCTTCAATTGCAACGTAGAAGCATGTCAGCGATCAACAAGCTCTGCACAAGCGGAAAAAGAGGTCCACTGCATACAAGTAGACTCTGAGAGCCTTTTTTCATCCTGTTGCGTTAGCTACCACCCTGCTAAGATGTAAACGTACGTTCTGTGGTATTAAGGGGTTAAAGGCATATGTCACCAGATAAATCCCTGATGTTGGCATATCTATTACATACCCAGGCATTATAAGTCTGTGAGTGCTGCTTCCTTCACTACATGGCCTGCTGATCTGAATCTAATCACAGATAGAAGTTCTTACTGTGTTGTGTCCCAGTCAGAGGCGTAACTTTTTAATGCTGCAATATCGCTGCTTTTTTTTACGCAACTGTCAATGGGACTTTCTAATGTTAAAAATGCATCACACAAAAATCACAAAGCACAAACTTGCGACGCATTTTTAACATTAGAATGTCCCATTGACATTCCCGTTAAAAAAACGCAAGCGGGTAGGAGCCCTTAGGAGATGAAGCATTGAGTGAGAAGCAAATCAGAAGCCCATGAGCCGGCGGCAAGTTTTTCTGTTTAAGGGCTCTTACCCACTTGCGTTTTTTTAATGCTGCGATATCGCTGCATTTTTTTAACGCAATTGGTAATGGGCCTTTTTTTTTTTCAAACATCTTTTTTATTTTAAACTTTTGCAAATATTTTCATTACAATTCAAAAAAAATAATAAAATAATATAGAAATAAACTACATCTTGGAAAGCTACAATGATATTCTTCAAGAGCTTCTCATTTGCAGACATAACTTGCATTGTCCCTTTGGGAAGTAAAATATAATATTAAACATATTGATCTCTTGTACTATTTTCTTATTATGGTTTACCCGTTACTTTCATTCCTTCCATTATCTTCGTATAAATCTATTTGTTTCAAATTAGGCAAAAAACCAAAACAAAAACATAATAAAATGTGAAAAAGGAAATAACCAGGAAAGGGTACTTTCAATATTTGAAATATAATTCCTCTCCAAAAATAATCAATAACTGTAGAAAAAAATATCTAAAAAAGAAGAATACATCACCTTAGTAACGCAGTCATATCCGGCGCATCTTCTTGCAGGTCCCAACACTCTTCTTCTGCTGCTCTTCTGGCCAGGGATTGAAAATCCCCGCCTCCTAAAAGCACTGCCTCTGATTTGCTGAGCGCTGTGACCAATTAGAGGCAGCACCCAGCATTGAATGACAGCGCTCAGCCAATCAGAAGCAGTGCTTCAGGAGGCGGAGATTTTTCAATCCCCAGCCAGAAGAGCAACAGAAGAAGAGTGCTGAGACCTGCAAGAAGACGGGCACGAGATGACAGTGCTACTAAGATGATGTAGTCTTCTTTGTAATTTTTTTTTTTCTACAGTTATTGATTATTTTCAGGGGGGGCTTATATTTCAAGCACCCTTCCCCCCGAAAATCCTTGTCACAGAGAGTGCCCTGGCAGAGGATCGCGAACATCACCCATTGATTTCAATGGGACCGGTGCTGCTGTCGCTGGCCCTATTGAGATCAATGGGAGAAGATCACTATCTCCTGCCGTGGCTTTGACGGAAGGAGATTCCATCAGCCCTGCTGGGATGGGAGGCTGTTTCCCTGTGGAAACGCCTCGCATCCAGGGCTTCAAGAAGGATTGCGAGAGCGATATCGGGAATCATTCACCTCCTGATATCGCTCTTGCCAGTGTGCAGGAGCCCTAAATGCTCTGCATGAGCACTAAAGACCTAAGTTGTCCAAAAGACTGTCGGTCCATGTAAAAGGGCCTTAAATTGCTGACTGTTCGTTTGCTACCTAATATATCCCACATGCTGACAGGTACTATTATAAACAAGATAATGTTAATCACTGCCCCTTTCAGTTATTTTACTGCTATGGCTCATCATTGTATATCTGATAATATATGGAATTTGGTTTTAAGGAATAGCAGCCCTATAATCTTCACTATTCAACATTTCCAGCACAATGCAGCGCTAATATTTAAATGTGTCATTTTCAGACTTCACTTTCATCACACTTTGCCCCCAATTACAGGGCTTATTCACACGTCCGTATATCGGCCTGGTTTTCACGCTTGGCCGATATACGGTGTCCCTTTCTGTAGGGGAGGAGGCGGGCCAGGAGCAGTGCACTGAGCTCCCGCCCCCTCTCTGCCCTCTCTCCGCCCCTCACCACTATTTGCAATAGGTGGGGGCGGGACAGGGCAAAACTTAGCCCCGCCTCACCCTCCCATTGCAAATAGTGGAGAAGGGGCAGAGAGGGGGTGGGAGCTCAGTGCACTGCTTCCGGCCTGGCCCGCCTGCTCCCTCTTGCAGAAAGGGACACAGTATATCAGCTGGCGTGAAAACCCGGCCGATATACGGATGTGTGAATAAGCCCACAAGTGCATGTGAAGAGTTTGAGCTACTCAACTACATATTGTAGCCTGTTGTACAATCCTATAGCATGGAAGACATTCATTTAAGGGGTTGTTGGTTAGAGATAACATTTGCTCTATCGGTCCAGCTATGGTTGCAGTGCTGGATCAGGTAAGTACTGCACTTTATGTTATTTTAGAACAGCTGGACCCATAGAGTTAATGTTTTCTGGTAACTGAACAATCCCTTTAAACATTTCAGTCTCTGTATCATGAAGGTGATTATGTTTCCCACACATTTTCCGTTATTATACAGTGTATTGGAGAGAAATAGCACACAGTAGGATGACAAATATCAGGAGAAGAAAGAAATGTGGTAATCAATGTAAATGTTAAGAACACTGAATAATACTTACTGATGCTTCTGTATTGTGTTGCACGAATTATTGATTGTATAACAGGACTCACAGCACAGTGTTCTAACACTCTTCCCTTTTTTTTCAGACATGTTTAAAGAGACTCTGTCACCATCTTTTTGCACCCTCTCTGAGGGCAATGTAAGGTAGTGTCTGTCAAACTGATTACAGTGATATATCTGCTGTGTGTATCTGTGCAGTAGTTTAGAAGAAACTTGCATTTTATTAATAGCAATCAGACACAGAACTAGTCCTGCATATTCATGAGCTGATGGTTAGCCATAGCCTCTCCGCCCTCCAGCCAATGTTTGGCAGCTCTCTTTCTATGCACAGTAATGGCTGGAGGGTGGGCTGGGTGTAGCTAGCCTGCAGTTCATGAATATCCAGGACTACGTTAGGTACTCCTCTATGCATTTGCTTCTACTGATAAAAGGCAAGTTTATCAAAAACTACTGCATGGATACAAACAGACATATCACTGTGATTAGTGTGACTGTCACTACCTTAGGGCTCTTGCGCACGGGCGGACTTGATTTGCAGAATTCAGAGTCGGCAGCTGTCCCCGCTGACTCCACAGCAAATACTGCCCATAGCCTCCTATGGAGAACTGCTGCTTCCTACACACGAGCGGAAATTTCTGCACGCAATAGGAAAATCGCATCATGCTCCATTCTGTGTGGATTTCCGCCTGGACGGCTTCCATTGCAGTCAATGGAAGCTGTCCATCCTGCGGCCCTTCCGCAGTGAGCATTGCAGAAGTGTCGCGGGATCAGCATGATTGCCTTGTGACGATGCCGCATACTCTGTACTGCGCATGTGTGTCAGCAAGACAACCGGCGCTCCCGCAGTACAGATAAAGAAGAATCCAGACAGGTAAGTGAGGCACCATCTGGTCACAGGATCGGATCCCAAATGCCGGATCTGACCGTGTCGTGCGCCGGAGGCCTTATGCTGCCCTCAGGGAGGGGTGCAAAAAGTACTTTTAACCCTTTGTGATCAAACCAGTTTTGACTATATATATATATATATATATATATATATATTAATAATTTTATTTTTATTAAAGAGATTTTTCCCGAACATAAGAAAGAAAAAAAAAGAACAACAAGTAAACAAAACAGACACATTTCCAGGGCTTTGTATACAATTTAAATTAGCATACACCATTTATGTCAGATGTTCACACGAGCATGTTAAGGAAGGGGGGACCTATATATGTCTTATTTGCTGGCCATGAGGGGTACATGAGAGCCTCCTAAACTTGTGTCCAACAGACCCAGCGGGGCGCGCCCCTAACCATCAATCTTTCCATCAGACCCACAATCCACGCTTAGGCAGAGTTTGAGGTCATAAAGTCTATCCAAGTTGCCCAAGATGCTATCCAGGAAGGATTCTTGATGCATCTATGGGAGTAAATTTCCTCCAAGTAAAATGTTTGATTGACCGAGTTTATGACCTCTGATGACATATTTTTTTAACACGTTGTTACTTAAAAAATGTTGCCAAGTACTAAAAAGACAAAAAATTGGCTGCAAAAAAATTAGTCTAATCTTATAAAATCCACTCAAAGGCCTGTTAATTCAAAGATTTCCAAAACCTAAGGGCTCACCTAATTTTTAGGCTGCGCATATTCTCCGTAATACACAGTACTACGTTTTTCAGACACACGTATTACGCATGTGTAAAACAAAATGCAGCATCTCCTTTTTGGTGTGTATTACACAAGCAATATGCATTATCAGGGCGGCCGCTCATGGGCGTAAGCATAGAAATGCTCGTTCCCACGCAACATATATGCGCAGTAAAGGAGTGTTTTTTTGCACCCGTGCCTGCGCAAATACTGAGCATATTTGTTCAGGCACTACTCATTCACATGAGTGGGAGAATTTATTATTTGCTGCATAATATTAGCGCAAAAATTTCCTGCATAAATATGCCTACGTGCGGCCACCCTAAAGCCTCATGTCCACGGGGAAAATCAGATCCGCTGCAGATTCTACATGGAGAATCTGCAGCGGGTCCCTCCTGCCCCGCGGACATGAGCGCTGAAAATAAGAATTTATAAGAATTTACCTATCCGTAGTGGGCGGGGAAGCTCTGCTCTTCCTCACGGCCGGATCTTCTTTTTCGGCCGGTGGATGAATTCCTCACGCCGGCGGCACATCGCCGGCACGTCGTCGACGTGCCGCGCGCATGCGCCGGGCACATCCGCTGAGCCGAAGCAAGGGAGATGCGGCCGTGAGGAAGAGAAGACCTTTCCGGCCCGCTGCGGGTGAGTAAATTCTTTTAAATTCCTATTTTTGGTCTCCCGCGGATCCGGACGGCTTCCATAGGCTTCAATAGAAGCCCGCGGGAGCCGTCCCCGCGGGAGACCCGCATGAAAATGGAGCATGGTCCAGATTTTTTCATGCTCCATTTTTTTAAAATCACTTTTAGTGACGATCCGCGGGTATTTATCTACCCGCGGGTGGTCAATGCATCCCTATGGGATGCGGATCCGCATGCGGGAGATCCGCTGCGGATCTTAAATCATATTTTGCCCGTGGACATGAGGCCTTATAGTTTATGGGTGCATAAAATACACAGTGTATTTGCATGTTATTTGGGGATTTGCTGTGTACTGTGTATTATGCACATAAAAAGCCCCACAAGTAACATGTAAGTAAAATGCTTGTGTGAGGGAGCCCTAATGTTGGTGAAAAATGGACTAGTTGCAGCTAATCAGAGTTCAGCTTTCATTCCTCAGGGGCCCACATTTAAAGCAGTAACCTGATTATGGGGGGTGTGAGTTTTCATAAGAATAAAATATTACTGAAAAATATTAATGTTCCCTTTTGTTCAGAGTACTACAAAAGCCTTGAAAAGTAGAGTACAGCTTTGTTACTGAAACCACATGAAATATATTGTAGGTAGCCTTATATGTTAACAATAAACTATAATAGGTGGAAGGATCCTATTCAGTTGTTACTACTTCTAAGGGTTTGTTCACATCAGTGTCAGAGGTTCAGTTCGTAACCGCCATAGCTGATTTCCGCTAGAAAATGATGAAATAGCATAGCATGCAGCGCTATTTCGTCCTGTAAATTCCAGCAAAACGCAAGACTGCTTGCTGGAAATCGAACTGACTCCCATTATAGTCAACAGGGGGGCTGTTTGGCTCCTTTTGCTTCCGTCATAGGATATCCATCTTCACAGGTGGGAGATAATTGAGCTGGCTAAGTATGGAGTTTCTCCAGCCAGCCAATACCCCTGGTCTGCTGCTCATACATACCAGCCCCTCTGCTAGAGGATGCTGGTTTCCCAACACCCTGTTGTTTTCTCCATGCATGGTGCTAGTGTGTATTGCTCCATGCATGGTGCTTGTGTGTATTTGTGTGAATAGTGTTGTGTTCTGTATGTCTGTGTAGGTGGCCAGACATGAGGTGTGGACTGTCTTGTTCTATGTTCTATGTGTGTGATAAGTGATGTGTTCATTAGGTCTGTGCAGGTGGCCAGACAAAGTTTATGAACAGTCCTGTTCTGTCTTGCATGCAAATTCCTGGTGTGTTGGTGGGAACTACATCCTGCCCTGCTGTGGATCGCTTTCCATCCTGGTCCTTGAGTTCCTGCGTGCGGCCGTCCCTTTCTGGACAATTGCCCTGCATGCATGCAGGTTTCATGTGGAAGATGTTTCGTTAGAGTAGGGACCCGCAAGACAACAAGGACCCTTGAAGCGAGAATGTGGTCTTGAGTTACTTGGCCAATGCACAAATGAATACCTCGTACATTCTATAGCAATTCCATCTGTTATGTGTGCAGGTATGAATGGTGCATGTTTTGGTCTTCAGTTCAGTCCTTATGTTATGTCTGCCTGTGAGTCCAGTACGCAGTTTTTCCCTTTGGTGTTCCAGTGTACATTTGTGCACTTCTATAAGGTTCCAACCTGCACCAGCACATCCTGCTTGGACGCGATACCATCTGTGGTGAGGCGTGGTGCCTCCAGCGGATGTAACACCCCTAATACTGAAGGGTTAAATAGCTACATATTGTCAAAAGTATGACGCGCACTACACAACCATCACGTGACACTTATCAACATCAAAGCTTCTCAATCTATTGCTTTTGTGCTAAACTGAAACTATCAGCTCTTTGATGCATGCCTGCAGTTTGCTCAGGGCATGAATAATTTACTTGAACAGAAAGTACATGAAGGTTAACTGAAAATGAATTAACTAGGTCAAAATTCTACCTTTTTCTGCCAAAGATATTCATAAACATATGCTATGGAAAACATATGTATATAAATCCAATCATATGCAAGAAAGTTTGTTACCGACACTTAATGTATATAGTAAGGCATCTCCAAGTGTAGGACCTGCCAATACATTGTGGTGTTCGTGCGGCATGGGATGTGTTTGACATTAAACAGAAACTAACAGCTTCTAATCCAGGTGCCATTATTAGGACCTGATGTTGGCACTCAGACCCATAAACTGTTTGTTACAGCCAGAACTAAAACTTCCCTGAAGCTGGAAGCCTGGTATCACTGGGAGAAGTAGGACCGTAAATACGTATAAGGCAGCTCTGCAAACTGGCACACTGCTAGATGCTGCATACGTGAGGTGGTCAGAAAGGGGTTAATAACCTGCAGAATAAAGTTTAGTTCATTTATACTGCACAGTGAATGGCATAAAAATGAAACAGAAAAGGAAAGAGTAGGATCAAAGTCTCCTTGTCACGCGGTACGCCCAGGGCCTGTAGTACTATGTACTTCCAGGAGCACATCGCTGCAGGGTGTGGGTTGCTTCAGCCAGCCAGTCACCAGAGTCTGTGCATATAAATACTAGCCCCACTTGCTAGAGCAGTGATGGGCAACCTTTTGAGCTCGGTTTGTGCAAAATTTGCCGAAAAAACCGAGCATAACTCGGGTGGTGTGTCACTTCAAGAAAAAATCCATAAAAACACCTAAAACACCCATAGCACAGGCCCTCGCCTCTACCAGCCTCCCCATCACTTATCTTAGTAATGATGAGCCCGCAGCAGTGACAGTGCCCCCACAGCGGTCCCCAGCAGTGACAGCGCCCCCCCACAGCAGTCCCCAGCAGTGACAGCGGCCCCCAGCAGTAACAGTGGCCCCCCAGCAGCAACAGCAGCCCCCCACAGCGGCCTCCCAGCAGCGACAGCGGCCCCCAAGCAGTGACAGTGCCCCCTCAGCAGCGACAGCACCCAGCACAGCGGCTCCCCCAGCAGCGACAGCGGACCCCCCAGCAGCAGCGCCCCCCCCCAGCAGCGGCAGAGGACCCCCCAGCAGCAGCAGCGCCCCACACAGCGACCCCTCTGCAGCGACAGCGCCCCCCCAGCAGCGACAGCGCCCCCCCCAGCAGTGACAGCGCCCCACACAGCGGCCCCCCCAGCAGTGACAGCCGCCCCCCTCAGCAGCGACAGCGGACGCCCCAGAAGCGACAGCAAACCCCCCAGCAGTGACAGTGGCCCCTACAGCAGTGACAGTGCCCCCCAAGACCCACGTACTCACCCCATCCACGTCCTGGAAGCTCTGCTCCTCCGCTGGCCTCTGCGGCGCTAGCAGAGATGATCGCCGGTGCACACTGACGTTAGTGTGCTGCCGGACTCCTCCTCTCCGGAGGCTTACCAAGGGGTAAGAGACGTCAGGGGAGGGCGGAGGAGGATCCCGGCTGCACACTGACATCACAGTGTGCGCCGGGATCAGCGCTGCTACCGGTAGTAGCACTGGTTAGTGAATAGCAGCAGGGGAGCCGCAGCCCCTGCTAGTATTCACCAATGGGGTGAACGGCCGACAGCGGCCACGTGTCAGCGACTATGACCACGCGTGTCAGTGCTGACACGTGTGTCATAGGTTCGCCATCACGGTGCTAGAGGGTGCTGGTCATTATACCTACTTCTTCATCTTGTCTCAGAACACTGTTGATTGTAGTCATGCATGCTGTCTGGAACTACCGTGCTTCCCCGAAAATAAGACAGTGTCTTATATAAATTTTTGTTCAAAAAGGTTTAACTTTTTTACATGTATAGCTGCCTGGACACTATTTAAATTCACTTTTTTAAATTAACTGTTAGCAGGGCTTAATTTTGGAATGAGGCTTATATTTCAAGCATCCTCAAAAAGCCTGAAAAATCATTTTGCATCCTCAAAAATTCTTGAAAATCATGCTGTCTTATTTTCAGGGTACGTCTTATTTTCAGGGAAACAGGGTATTTATGTTGTTTGAATTAATGCTAGTTTGAGTCATTCTCCCACACACATCCCCTGAAGATGGTCTGGACATCTGATTTCCCTGTTCGCATGGTCTCCCGACCCTTACCCTTCTGTTAGGTATGGTTCCAGACATTGGTTGTCTTGACTCTCTCAAATGCGTGATGTCTGACACCCTAACCCCTTTTCTTTGTAGGTGTAGATGTTTGAACTGACCTGTTCAGTGTATGGATGTATGCATGATATTCTATTGGTGTCCCCTCCATCTGTAGGTGTGCAGATGCCTCATGTGAACTATGTCCTGTCTGTAGTTTGCAGTGTCTGTTGTTGCTATGTCCCTGTCTGGTGTTCCCTGTCTTTTTTCTAGGGTGAGTCAGGTTCCCTGTCATGTCTCATCTACCTGACTTTATTCATTGACATGTATAACCTGTACTATATCTGCAAGTGTTTGCCTTCTTTAGTTTGTCCCTTCTGGTTCTCTGTACCCCCTGTGTTGCATAACTCCTCCCTTTCTTCCTGCTAGGGAGTTTCCTGTCTATAGCCTATGTGTTAGGTCTCTACTCTGTGCTTTGGCTCATCATCATTCTTTTTACCTACTGCTGAATGTGCATTCTACAAGATTTCTACCTAAATAAACCCTGGAATCTTCTCACATGCCTCTGCAGTCGAGTTGGATGCTGTCTGACAACATATACTTGGTGTGAGTACTGGTCCATAACTACAAGAGCAGTTACCTCAACCGATATGCTTACAGCCATGTTATTGAGTCAGAATATTCCCTATGCACCTGTGCTGGGCTGTCCTTATTGAGATGATCTCCCCCCTTTTAGGGAGAGCTCCCTTTTCCTGTTGGTCTAAGTTATATTAGTGCAGAGACTCACAAGATAACGAGGACCCTTGACGTAGTCTCATGAGCTTATCTATTTTGGCCTAAATATTAAGCCATACCCCGTATTTATTGGTACAGCTATCCAGCTCTTAGTATTACTAGATTGGCCGCTTACTGTGTTTCGATCTGTAGGCGTGCAGACGCTTGGTGTGAAATATGTTCTGTTTGGTTTATGTATGGAGTAACCCCTTCCATCCTTAGGTGATAGGACACCTGGTATATGTTTGGTACTGTGTGTCCAGTCTGGAATGCATATCCTTTAGCAATAAATATATTTTATGCTTGCGTAGGTCGCTGTTCACATGCCCTGCATAAATGTAGCTGAATGACCAGTCTTACCTTAGTGCAGTGTGCCAGATAGATGGGGTGTGCATGATGTGAGGTCAGATATGTCACAGTGGCTATCACCACTACTTCCCCAAATGGCAGCATCTGCAGTGGTAAAAACTGATGATTCGTGATGCCAGTCCGCAGCAAGGCCTGAGTGAGGGGCAGCCAGGTAGTTGCACTCACATCCCGGTCATGCTATGAACAAAAGTTTTTGTTGTTTAGTTTGTTTGGGTGTTGTAGCCCCTTCCCCTGGAGGGTGGTTCAGTGCAGGTGAGCTTGGTGAGAAGGAGCTCCAGGAGTCAGGGTAAAGTGTGAGATAATAAAACTCACTTTTTATTTGCAGATTTCCGAATGTGATTTCAATGTCGATACAATTTTCCATGGACAACAATCTGGAGTTTGGTGACTGGAGATACTTTTTCTTCTTTATTCTACTTATATAAGTTCCTTTCTCTAGCCTTCTTTTATAATCTTTCTGTACTCTTTTCTTGTTCTTAACTACACCTTTCTTTTTCACTCCTCTATCCTTCTCCTGCTCTCTCTTAACTTGTGTACTCTATACTATCCTCTTCACGGACTCTTCTGGAAGCTGGGTGGAGCTATTTATAAGCTCTGGGCCCTTCTCTGAAAACAGAGCTCAGGGGCTAGACAGGGGCCTTGTCTATGCTCTAACTGTGAGTTGTTAATCCTCAAATCACCAAATCTATTTTATGTCCATTGTAAATTAAAGTGACACACATACCTTTAAATAAATCTGTATACATTCGTTTTGCAATTCCGGCTTCGAGCCACTTCAGTAGCACAGACCCAGGTGATTGGCTGGCTCAAGTAATCCACACACTTAGCCAGCCCAATCAGCCCACACCTGCAGCGATGTGTTCCTAGAAGTGCATAGTACTAAGAGCCCTAGAAGCACAACGTGATTCTCCTCTTCAGCACTGGGCCCAGAAGCCAATGAATATTAACGGACCATTGCAAATATAACATCACACTTCCATAAGAGACAGAATGGGCGAATGCAAGAATATCATACTTCCATAACATGACTAGTCTGTGACTTGTGGTCACGCAACCATTTTAGGTTTTTGGTTTGGCTGTAAAAAAAACCAGCCAACGCTCAATCAGATCCCAACAAATCGCAGTTGTATGCGATTTGCATTGCCGTCTCTGCTGCCCAAATCACTTGCAACCTGTGACCATAATTCCAATAGTGTTGCCTTTTCAATGACAGTTGCGTTGTGGTAAGAAGTGGGTTGTTATGTGACCCTATTGACAATCGTTAGCTGTGCTATTACATTGTAACACTTTGATCTTCATCTTGTGCAGCCCCCGTCACTATATAGCCCTAGCCTATAAAGTAGCCTATACATGTGATACAAGGCTAGACATAATCCCCATTTCTCCACTTCAAATGATAAGAACAGGTTAAAAGGAGTGGGCAACAGCAACAAAGGAACAGCTCATTACATTGCCACATGGTCACAACATCCAATAAATCTGACACTGTAGAGTGCCAAATCTGCTATTAATAGCAGGGTCGTTCTTGTAGAAGGGGGGCATGTATACACCGCAACTGGTTGGGATGTCAGCAGAAGTAAAAGGTAGCACATTTTCAATAAAAAAGCCAATGCAATATTTTGTACATATATCTCCTGTAACATGGCCATTTCGGCCAACAAAAAAAACCAAAACAGTTTGCAATTACTCCTGAGCAACCTTTCTACATTCAGATTTATTATTGAATTGTTCTTCTTGTAAAAGGTTACAAATTCCCAAATATAATAATCTTTAAAGCGCATTGGTGCTGGAGTTTTATCCACATACTTTGCAGTTCTTGCTATAGCTTTATAGAAACTTTACATAAGAGTCAATTGACAGAGCCTATGGTTGATATCATACACATTGTCTCTCATTAGGTACACAGAAGAAATGTGTGTTCTTCTACAATAAAAAGCCCACATTCAAATTCCACACAAAACTCCTACGTACTGGTAGGTGACACTGACTACTGCATTTTTTCTGTGATTCATGTCATTTGCTGTCAAGGCTTTACAGTAAAATTAATCAGCGTTCTGCACATCCTATTATATTGTTCATAGAAAAAACATCAATCTGGGCTACTTGAGCAGATATTAATTATTGCAGCTCCTGCAGACATTTATTTGGAATTATTCATTATTTTTGAACTTTGCACAAGTAATTGTGAATCATACCTTGTAATTCTTCACAGCTTTGTGGGTGGTTTTATGATTGGAGAGTGGCAATGATTGTATCGGCTAAGATGGGAATATTGTGTACTTTATACCTCAAGGAAAATCTCCATGGTATTCATTCATTAACCATAGATCACTTTGGCTAGTTTCACACGGGTGATCGTGATTTTGCCGCAAGAAGGTCACGTCTTTTTTCCCGCAATTCCGGAGCGTCAGTGCTGCTTTTTCTCACAAAATCATTGCTGCCGTTTTTATCACGTGATTTTTTTATTGCGAAAGTCAACAGGACTTTCAAAAGTTACAATCGCATTGCAATGCAAGTTTGTTGCTTTGCGATGCAATAAAAAAGAGGCTCCGTAGGGAAACAGGGGAGATTAAAAAAATCACACATCGCAGAAAGATAGAGCATGCCACGATTTTTTGCTCTTGCCACATCGCAGGAATGAAAATATTGCTAATGGGATGGAAAGTATTGTAAATCATTGGTTTCATAATCCGCTTTTTTACTGACTCCCACATCACATGAAAATCGCACGTGCAAAACCACCCTTTTACTAATAAAGATCCATAGAAGCCCCAGCTACAGTGGAAAGGTATTAATTAGAGATGAGCTAACCTACTCGGCCACGCCCCTTTTTCGCCCGAGCACCGCGATTTTCGAGTACTTCCGTACTCGGGCGAAAAGATTCGGGGGGCACCGTGGGTGAGTGGGGGGTTGCAGCGGGGAGTGGGGGGGAGAGGGAGAGAGTGAGGGCTCCCCCCTGTTCCCCACTGCTACCCCCCGCTCCGCCACGCCTCCCCCCGCCCCCCGGCGCCCCCCGAATCTTTTCACCCGAGTACTGAAGTACTCGAAAATCGTGGTGCTCGATCGAGTAATTACTCGAAACGAGTAGGTACGCTCATCTCTAGTATTAATTTTAAAAAAAAAGACAATGTAAATGACCCCAGAGGTATTATAAGACGTCATGGGTGACATAAATGTTAAAAAAAAGTAGTTAAGAAAATAAGTAAAAAAATACAGAATACAATAAGAGGAAAAAACAAAACAAAACAAAAAAAATAATATATATATATATATAAGAAAATGACCCACTGCCGATGCCAACCAAAACTGTCACCATATGCGCCCTGTAATCTGAGGCTATACAAATTATATATCAAAGCATCTGAAACAAAATGAGCACTAATTTGAAAAATAAACAACTGTAAATTAAAATCTTTTTTTTCTTATAGCTTTTTACCCCTAATAAAACTAAAAAAGTCAGTGAAAAAAAGATATAAAAAAAGCCCTTTTATGTAATAGGGGAAAAAAACGCAGCAAAAATAATTTGGTTAACTGAAAAAAATAAAATAGGGCCGTAAAACCACAACATGGATAAAATCCCTAAAAAGTGTCTGGTCCATTAGGACCAAAACACCCTGGCCCTAAAGGAGTTAAAATAAATGCCTGAAATATGTTCAAAGAAAAATAATGAGAAGGAGGGGTTGCATTGCAAAGTCAAAATCAGGCCCTAATAATGATTCTGTTAATGCCATAACACTTGGTTTTCAATTTTCCATCATTGTTTTAAAGACTTAAGGCCGTTTTAGACACAACGATAATCGCTCAAAAATTCGCTCAAAGCCGTCTTTTGAGCGATTCTCATTCTGTCTAAATGCAGGGACATCGTGCAGTTTTCGTGCTGATCCCTGAATTCTAGATTGCTAGAATTGAGTGATCAGCTGTTATCAGCGGAGCAGGCTGTTATCAGCCGGCTTCACTGATAACATTCTCTCTGCCTGTGTCCTGCTGTGAATTCATAGTGGAGCACAGGCTGTAAGCTCAGAGAACACTACAGCTGTTTGCTTATGTAAAGCAGCTGTATTGTTTTATTAGAGGCCGCAAAGTTGTCTCGCTCCACTTGTATATTCTATAGAAGCTAATTAGCTACTATAAAGTATGCAAAGATGATCGCTCAAAACTGTCACTCAAACTATCGTTTGAGTGACTTTTGAGCGATCATCTATCAGTGTAAATGGGGCTTTGTTTAAAGGGTCTGGCATTGATTTGAGGGAATGCTGCCATCCAATAGGTAGCGCTGCACAGGTATTATTCCATCTACCTTATTTGCATACTTTTTATTCTGGGACTGCAGAAAAGATGATAATTGTTAGGTTGCGCATGTGGGACCTGTGGTTCTACAGGCTTCCTTGTGCACACCTTCCACAGCTGGGGGTTAATTGAGCTGGCTGGGTGTGGTATTCTCCACATACCTATCTACCTGGTCTCTTGCACATAGATGCCAGCATCTCTTAGTAGAGAATGCAGGTCATTTTATGTATCTCTACATACTTTGTCTTAATCCCACTCAGAGCCGGTGTTATGCATGCTTGTCTGAAGTGTCTCTTTCACCTTTTCTGAGGACGGTCTGAACACCTGCTGTCCCTCCCCCCTTGCGTTCTGTGTGCATTGAGTAGCGTGTGGTAGGGTGACCATGCTGGTGCATGCTCCCCCCAAGTTTCTCCCTATTCCTTGGCAGGTGCAGCTTCCAAACGTCTAATGTCTTATATGTGTGTCAGGTGGGTGATGCCTGACACTGTTCCCTGAACCTCAGCACGGTGGCTGACTCTCCCATTAGTTTGAGGACACTTGGACTAGCTATGGTTTACCATCTTTATGCATGTGAGTTCTGGGTGGGGTTCCTGGTCTATGTTATATGCACAACCTGGTATGTAAACAGCAATGTGTTTTGTATGTCTGTGCAAGGGGCCTGGCATCTGCTTTAGGTGCAGTCCTGTTCTATATGGTTTGCATAACCTATGTGTGTTGGTGTGAACAGCGACGTATTTTGTGTGTCTGTGCAGGGGGCCAGACATGAGGTGTGAACTGTCCTCTTCTGGGCTCAGTTTGTGTGAACAGTGTCATGTCCTGTGTTTTGGGGGCATCTTTCCAAGCTCCTAATTAGAGATAGCCAGGCCCCAGATGAAGACAGTGAGGCTGTCCTTATCGGGACAGTCTCTTTGCTTTTAGGCAGGGGTGCCCCACTTTCCCTGATTAGTAAGGGACAGGTGTCCTTCCATCTTTGACTGGAGAGGTACAGTTGGTCAGTGCAAACGCTGCGTGAGTGTTTGTGGTTTCAAAAGGATACAATCTTGCATCCCTACTGAGGTAGGGTGCTTTAGTGCTCTGAGCGGACGTAACAGTAGTCTTCCTCCCAATCCAGTGCTGGAGAAAAACCATAGAGATGTTTGAGTCTTGCACCTTTTGTTTTGCTAATGTTTCTGTGTTTGTGTATAGAGTGGTGTCTGAACAGGTTCAGATTACTTACAGGGATGGCGGATTGGGCCCACTTGATCTAATTTCGTACACTGCAGTGACAGTTTCTATTGAAAAAACGGCCATGGAAGTGTATGCTAATGAGGATTTCTACAGAAAAAATGTTCATCATATATAGTGGTCCTTTTGGTTGTAATGGCCTTAAATTAGAATATTTTCCATTTATAATAGCCTACCCTTGGCCTTTGTTATTTCAAACCATATTCAATATACAATGTCAGAGACAAAGGCATGTACTGTTCTGTCCTCTATTTCTATTACCTGTATTGTTCTACTCTCTACCTGTCAGGATTATGTTGAATTTCTCAGAGTTGACAACTTGTGATTGCTGTTTCACGGTGAAGAATTTGTGCTTCACTTTTGTAGTTTATCACTGTAAGCAGTTTTTTTTTCTCTGAAAGGTGTCCTTTACCAAGATTGTCAATGAAACCACATAGACGTTCAAAGAGGGCTTAAGCATTGTGACTTGTTCCAATCTCATGTCACTTGAGAACTGTCTTTGCTATTGTTATTGGATTGTTTATTAATAGCATCATGGTACTTATATACTCCAAATGATGCAGCAAGAGAGCTACATGCCCTTAAAGTCATAAGAACTCAAGATAGGCTTTAGTTTCTAATAATTAACATAGGTTAATGCCTTGAGGTGTGTCTTAATACTAAAACACATGATTTCCAGGAAACAAAGAGAAACAAAGCTTAATGGAAAATAAACTTATTAATATCACAGCTTGGCCTGAGGAATGCAAAGGGAGGGGAAATGAGGAGTTTCAGAATCATAATATCTAATATATTCTAATGTATAATATGGAAAAGTTAACCATTTAGAAGGAATATATATATATATATATATATATATATATAACATGTGTGTGCGTGTTTCAATACGCTAATATGAGAAACATATGAAAAGATATTTTCTTGTTCCTTTGCTGGATATCTACCTTGGATCCTCCCTTCATGCTGGTGTTTGTTGTATTCTGTTTACTTCTTTCAAGCCATTGGATTTTAGCAAATTTTGCTCAGTAGCATAATACTATGTGTGCCGGGACAAGTTGTTCTTTTGGTCTTCAGGTGAGAGTGGATCCATTTTATTTTTAGTGCATAATGTACAGGATGCTAAGGTAGGTCCTGTCCTCAACATAAAAAGTAATTTATAGCTTCCATTAGCATTTTCAGGGCCTTACAGTGGCTCCCATTCGGGAGGACTTTATATGGCCATGCACAGTATTTGCATGGTCATCCATACATTTGAATGTGGCCACTGCAGTAGAAGCATTGAGTTGCTTGTCCCATCCAGGGTGATTATAGCAAATTGTGTGGGGGGTATTCAGTTGCAGGTGCGATCTTGTAATTATCAGCAGAACCTCCGATAAGCGGTTTGATAAAGAATTCTGTCAGCCGCAATGTGCCCACAACAGCTGGATCTAATATATTCATAGTACTTCATTATCACTAAGCATTTCTTCAACTGCAGATTATTGATTGATGTTTTCATACACTAAAGTTCCAAGAAACAACACTTACATGTGTCACATTTTTACTTGTGGAAAACATTTTCCCATGTGTATTTTTTTATTGAAACTGCATAATAGGAATTACAAATTTAGTCACTTCTGAAAATGTACCAAGGAGATAATTACCTTGTCTGCGAAAAATAGAATGGTTCTGTGTATTTCTTGGGACAAGTGTTTCAAATCATCAATTTGATTGTACATAATTATCAATATAATTATAGTTTAAGACATTATTGAGTTTATGACTAGCAAAATTGTGACAGATAGAAGTAATAGTGTCTAATTGTCATATGAGTAGCCACAGGAAAAGTCTAGAAGATGACATTAGCTACTTAGAGCCTGCAATAAAGAAAGACTTGGCTAGCAGCTACTAGAATAAAACATTAGATTGCATAAATAACTAAAACAAGAAAAAATAATAAAGATACATGAATAGGTTGATCTGACATGCATGAAAAAAATTGCATAACCATTAGAGATGAGCGAACGTGTCCGTAACGGACACATCCGCACCCGGACACCGGCTTTAGCGAACACTGGAGTGTTCGCGCGTAAGTGTCCGGGTGCCGCCGGGGGGCGGGGAGATGCGCGGCGGCGCGGGCGGCAGTAGCGGGGAACAGGGGGGAGCCCTCTCTCTCTCCCTCTCCCCCCCACTCCCCGCCGCACCCCCCCGCGCTGCCACGGCGGCCCCCGAACTTTTTCGCCCGAACACCGAGGTGTTCGCAAAGTTCGGTGTTCGGGCGAAAAAGGGGCGGGGCCGAACATGTTCGCTCATCTCTAATAACCATTAATCACAGAATCATCTCCTCTCAGCCTTCTTTTTTGCAAGCTAAACATTCTGAGATCCTTTAACTGTTCCTCATAGGACATGATTTGCAGACTGCTCACCATCTTGGTAACTCTTCTCTGAACTTGCTCCAGTTTGTCTATGTCTTTTTTAAAGTGGGGTGCCCAGAAGTGGACACAATATTCCAGATGAGGTCTGACTAAGGAAGAGTAGAGGGGGATAATGACCTCACGTGATCTAGACTCTATGCTTCCCTTAATACATCCCAATATTGTGTTTGCCTTTTTGGCTGCTTCATCACATTGTTGACTCATGTTCAGTCTTTAAACTATTAGTATACCCAAGTCTTTTTTTTTACACATGTGCTGCTTAGCTCAATTCCTCCCATTCTGTATGTGCTTTCTTCATTTTTCTTGCCCAGATGTAGAACTTTGCATTTCTCCTTGTTAAATACCATTCTGTTAGTCACTGCCCACTGTTCAAGCTTTTCTAGGTCTTTTTGAATACTCCCTCTCTGTCCCTCATGAAGATCATATAGAGACCAAAAAGATAAATGCCTGGTTCTCCAAAGAACCATTCAAAATATACTCCCAACTGCAATGCAACAGCAGAACCACCAAAAGAAGAAACTAAACACTGGTGGAACATATGAGAAAAAGAGAAGACACAACATCAGTGAAAAGTGGCTGCAAGACCTGGGAGCAGACCACAGCAATCTCCCAGAACAGGAACCAGTTTGCATCACAGTGGATTAAGAACATGAAAATCTGGACAGTGCCTGCCCCAAACATGATGCACACCTAATGACTAAAGAAACTTACAGCAGTACAGGAATGCTTGGCAACAGATTAACCAGCTCAGTGGCGTAGCTAAGGGACCAGGTGCAAAGGGTCAGTATGCACAACCTCTCTTACATCACTAGTCTGAATATTAAAAATGATCCGATGCTTAATATATAGATACTGTACCAGAACCAAGCTTACTACATGAATATGGTACCAGAACCATCCTTACTACTTAGATACAGTACCAGAGCCAAGCTTACTGTATTGACATGGTAGCAGAATCAAACTTATGACATAGATATGAAAACAGAATCCAGCTTACTACATAGTTATGGGTAATAGAATAAAGTTTACTGCAGCTATACCGTACCAACATCAAGCTTATTATACAGATGATAAGCTTACTTCAGACATACAGTACAAAAACTGAGCTCCATGCATAGATACTTCCAAAGTGTTGGAAAAAAGTGTGTTTTTTGGAAATTGCATGCAGTAATTATAGTTATGCTATATTCATCAATAAGCATGCACAGTGGAGAATCCACAGCATATCTTCAGTAACTATATCTTCGGTACAGTTGTGCCGAATTCCACGTATGGCTATTTCTTGTTTTATGGCAGGGGGATTTATATTTTTTATAAAACAAAGATCTCACTTGAAGAACCACTTTAACCCTTTTCAATCCACTGTCTGACGTCTAAAGACATTCTGATTGAAGCTTGTACAGCTCTGATGTCGGAAGACGTCCGGCAGGGTATTCTTACTGTGTATTACTGGACGCTCTGTTGTCGGGGGCCTCTCTAGCATGTCATATATCACAGTACTGGCTCTAGCCAGCAGATGGCACCATTGTATAATGGCAGAAAGAGAAAGCCCCCTAGGAAAACCCTGAATCCAAAATTTGATTGCAAAGGGTTAAATAGCATCAATATTTCTCCACCTTCCACATGTCAACATAATGAAGTCATTGAAGCTTACAAAGCAAGCTCCAGTTAACCCTTCAAAGTCTCTTCCATGCTAAGAAATATAGCACATAGAAATATGCAAAACTGTATACTTGTTGGCTAATTTACTTGGAGCACAATAATCATAGCAGTGAAAACATCCAGCATAACACAAAACACAGCTATATAGTGAAGGATCAAATAGAGGGAATACATGTCCATATCAGTACCCTAGGTATTACAAAAATAAAAAAGTGTTGGGGTAATTGTTGGGCAGGTAAAGGGCATTGTTACATAATTTGAATTGGGCTGCATAAACTTCAAGTAATCGCTGTATGATGTTATTCCCATTCCTGGACCTTGTTCAGAATGCTGTGGGGACTGTTAGTGTATATCGAGTGACTAGAGTTAATTAAACAGAAGACCAAAGTGTTTCTTTAGAGTGTGATGGAAATGATGTTATGTCATTATTGTTATGCTTTAGTGTATATACAAAACAACAAAGAGTAACAAGATTCATGGCACAGCGGGTGGAAATAATTGTTTTGAACAGTGAACCAGTCACAAATATAAATGAACATGGGCTTTAAATAATACTAATAAATGGTCTAATTGTTCTAATTCTAATTGTTAATTGTAAAACATTATAGTAAAAGAGAACCCCACAGTGGCCCGATTGGTAATAAGGTCCCCCAAAGTGGCCAGTGGCGTGCACACTAATAAATATATATACACACACAGACGCACACTATTATATATATTGTGAGACAGTGACTGACAAAGTGCTGGAGGGTGGATACGTGCCACCGAGCGGCCTGGGCTCGGTGGAAGAAGCCAGCATTTCTGTGTCAGTAACGCTATGTTACTGACACGTTGTAGTTTTGTAAGTGGCTCCAAGCCGCATAGTCCGGGCCGGCTTTCCGGGAGTGGTCAAAGTGAAGGGTGGGATGGCCACTCCCACGTACCAGGTGAGGCTGGTACCAGGCCTTATAAAGCCTGGGCCTGCAGGTTAGAGCCAAAGAGAGCGTCTGGAGGCTCTGTGGAGCAAGGAGCCCGGCTAGCCCAGCGTGTGGGCTGAGAGAGCCAAAAGGCGAGGTTGACAGGGTGACGCCCCTAACCTCAACACCCAGGAGGGTGTGGTGAGACCTCCACAGGTCTGAGGACTGGACTGGCTGTGTGCAGCAAGCAAGAAGTATTCTGACAGTGAGTAGTCAGGAACAAGCATATGTATAGTGAGTGCTCAGACGAGCAGGTGTTTATTTCCGTTTTGGTTTTGTTTCTGCTGCAATAAACCCAGGCAAAGCCTGGACTAAAGAACGTTGTTGCCCGGTGTCACTGTCTCTGGCCGCGGATGCCCACGCTGCTACTGCCCCTAAACGCTAATCCCTCACAATATATATATACATACGCACACTATTATACAGATACATGTGCACAGATGTACACTATTATACATACATGCACACAGACGCACACTATTATACACATATGCACACAGAAGCACACTATTATACACATACATGCGCACAGACGCACACTTTTATACACATACATGCGCACAGATGCACACTATTATACACATACATGCGCACAAACGCACACTATTATACACATACATACATATATATATATATAAATATATATATATATACACATACATACATATGCACACAAGGACATTTCTGCATTTTTATACACATTTTTATACTTACCTGCATCCAATGTGGTCCCACTGGCAGGTAAACCGGCTGCCCTCTTCTTGGGGCCCCCCAGCATACTTGGGCCCCTGATTTCTCCCCAGGCCTGCAGCCATGAACAGAGGTATGGCCAGTGAGAGGAGGTCAGCACTGACCAGGCTCTCACTCTGCAGCTGCTCCTCCTCAGCATCGCTCTCCTTGCTGCAGAGATCACGTTCTCTGCAGTCTTCTTCCCTCCTCCGCGGCTGTTGTCAGTCTGTTATCGGCACTCCTCTATTACTGTCCGCACTAGACAGAACAAGCCGATAGAAGATCGCCTACTGACAGCAGCACAGAGGTGAGGGAACTTTGTGCACAGCCAACAGGCCACAGAAAATGAGGTGGCGGGCCTTGTGTTTGACACCTGTGGTGTAGAGGAACCAAAAAAACAAACGAGGTACATGACACAAGGAATGTAATTTCTTATAATTGATTGCTTAAACAATACCCACCATTTGCAGCATGAATAAGGACTGATATAACGTATAACATAAAGAAACTTATAACATAGCTTCTGGTTTAGATGATGATCCTGGCATCAGAATGGTGGAGCAAGAATTGAAGGATACACTTTGCTTGGTGTGGTGTTCTTTGAGTTCTGACTTCTGGTTCCTATATCAACCCACATATTAATTGAGGAAATACGTTCAAGTGGAGTTTTGGGAATTTGTTTCTTGGAACCGTTATTTCTTATGGATTTGTGACAAAATATGTTGTAATGTGTTACAGATACATTATTCTCAATGTATCTGTGCTTTATTCATTGAACTATTGTTCTTTATAAATTGGAATTGTGGTTCATAATGGTGCATATACTTGTTGATTTGGGATAATATTGCAATTTGTTTGGCACAGACTGATGTAACTGACATGTGACTGTTACGGTCTTTTGTGGCTCAGTTGTTCACTAACCCCATCCCAATTCTTATCCCATTTGTTATTTTATACTTCTGTTTATCACTCCCCCCCCCAAAAAAAAAGTGCAATTGTGTTTTTTTTCTACTTTACCCCACTTAGAAATTTTAAATGTCTTCAATACATTACATGGTAGGTTAAATGGTGCTACTGAAAAATAGGCTGAGCCTTAATTATGTCCCAATGCTGCAGCTATGTCCATTGTCCTCTGTAGCCTGGTCCACCTCCTTCACAATGCTCTGAATTCTCTGTCTTTTGCAGGCTATCACAACCTGGCCTTCTTTTGATTTACAGTCATCAAGACCCTCTTGTCATACTTTGACCCCCAGTTCATCAGAGCCCTTTCATCGGGCTTTGGGCCCCCAGGTCACCAGGGCCTTTTCATCAGACTTCGGTTCATGTGCATGTACCCTCAAGGTTAATTTTTTAACTCACGTTCAAGTGACAGATGCTTTTGTTTCTGTACTGTTATAGCTTACTAGTGTGTTTAGCTTTAGGATGGTCAGACAGCATGGAAGAATGAGTCAGGGCTCCTTCACACAAGTCTTTAGAAGTCATTGGGGGTTGCATAAATGCGTGCACCACACGCAAGGAGATACGTAATATGCTGCGTAATTCCGCTGGAAAAAGAACATACTCATTAGCCATTTCATGTGGTGCATCTTGTTTGCTGCATGCAAATGAACATTTGGGCAGAAAAACAATAATAAAATACACCAATGCATGTTAAAAAAAAAAAAGCATTGTTCATTCCGCAAAAATGCAGCGCTGAGGCGCACGCAAATGCGCATACACCCGTATGCAGAAGCCCTAAGACATAACTTTGTATCAGTGATTAGGATACAAGAAGGAGCGCCCTCTAGGCGGAATGTCAGAAGAGACATTTGGAGCTACCAAGATACAACAGCATGAGTCAGATTTTCAAGGAGTCAAAGCATCTGGAAGAAGCATCAGTTATTCTCTGCATGGCAAGAAATGAGGAGAAAATCAAAATGAGAGAAAAAGAGTGTCCTTCATGCCTGATGAGGATTCAATCTGCAAGCAGACTGATGGTATTCACGATTTCTGTGGTCAGTAAATATTGGCACACAAAACTTAGCCCTCTCTACGAGCTGATATTATTCCTCCAAAATGAATTTCATTACCAGCAGTTCACGATCTCTTATAGAATAATTCCTCTCTTCCAAGGAGACTTTCTTTGAGAAAATACTGCAAGAGTGAAATTTGCTCACCACTGGCTGCTGGGAAAGTACTGCACCAGCCTCCAAGAGGAATGGCCTTTAGGGATTCGGATAATGCCGGACAAGACCCGTGGAGAAAAATTAATTGAGATAGTTAATGGCATTTACAGCAGAATCTGGCCAATCATAAGTATGCACTACTTTTTAAGGGCTCAGTCATATGGGCGCAAATCCGCCCGTGTTTCTGCACGATAAGACGGCCGCACCGCATGCGGACGACTTTCTGCATGACCGGCTCCATTGCCGGCCATGTGTTCTATCTACCGTATCTTTCCCATAATGCCTCCCACAAGGGACAGAGTACAGCCAATCAGCAGACAGAGCGCCTTGATGATGTCACTAAATCTTGCATGTCTGCAGTAGTTTCATTGGACACCTGCATTATATGACCTAGCCATATATAATATAGACACAGTGTAACCAATGGCCATTTTACAGCTGAGCAGGACAGAAAAGTTGCATCACATTTATATGCCTATATAAAACGTTGCCTGTTCTTAGGGAGAGATATTCTACAGAGGATATATTGCTGTTGGTGTGAAAGCTTGTATACTAGCAGAGAAGTTAGATGGGGTTCTATTGGAGGGAACAGAGAAAGAATCTGCATCATGTTTATATGACTATACAAACTGTGGTCTATACATTGGGAGAGGGTAGATTTTTGCTGCTGTCATCGTGTATAGCAGTAAAGCAGACAGACAAACTATGCTTTGACATGGGGAATATTGCATTTCTCTCTTTGCGGCCTCAGACATTGCTCAAAGTTGCGAGCCTGGAGGCTACAAATAATTTCCAGGCCCATTTATATGTTTATGGTTTTGGTGAATATCAACCAAAAAGAATCCCAAAAAGGAAAACAACAAATACACATAGTGCATGTCAGCAGCCTCATACAGTGTTCCAAGTCACGAGTCCGCCCACTATGAGCTGCAGGAAGGGGGGTAATATAGGACAAGAGGCAAAGGAGGTCATGGCAGAAAAGTAGGAATATAGATTCTTCAGTAGCTCTGCTATATATGTGACTTGTCACATGATCATCACATCAAAGGCCCAAAAGGTATTGTTTCCTCTGCTTTCCAGCGACAAGCAGCTGTTGCCTCCTTTGACTGTATACTGATCTGACATTCGCCTCCTCATTACACCCGGAGCACATGCCCCTCCTGCACCCCGTAACTTCTGACTCAGGCAGGACAAAGGATACACTCTGTTCATTGCCAGATTGCTACCTGGAATGAGTATAATAGCGTAATCAAATAGGCAGTGACGGGGCTCTCTGTCTTTTGCTCTGTAAATGCAACAGTAAAGGCTTGATATGGAGAGGGATTTTTGGACCAGATGGAAAGTGAAAAGACTGGCAAGAGAGTGGGATGTGACAGATTTTTATGGCAATTTTGAAAAAAAAAACTGGTTGAATGCCCAATCAATATCTGGATCATAAAGTTTGAGCATATCAATCCCAGAGGCACAAGAACATTGAAATTCGGTAAAATAGAAAATGGAATGTTTTTGTAATGAAAAACTCCCACATGGCTCCCATGTGGAACCATTGACAAAGGAAAGTTTATGCAGTTCAGGTAGAGCTTTCAATGTGCTATCTGCGTGGACAAATTTAGCTCTGCTACTTCTACTTTACATACATGTGCCTTTTAAGGCATTTTACTGGACTTTACTATGGATGACCTATAGATCATTGATAATTGAACCATGAGGGTCTACCGCTAGCAATCACCTGATCTTGCACCTGCTGTCAGTGCGGATGCAGCTGGAAGCTAACAGCTCCATCTGCATGGAAGTGGCCTGGGCTGGTAATTGCAAGTACAGCTCCTTTTGAATTCAGCTGATCTTCAAGGATCTCAAGTTGTAATTATTATTATGGTCATCCACATCAGCCCTAAACCTGTGAATGAGAGATGTCAGTCTGATAGACCAAGGAGGAGGAAGTGTACAGCACTGGCAAAATGTTGGAGATGTGAGTTGAAGATTTTGATACTGCAGGGTGATTAGCCATCAGCAGGACAGAGCATTCAAATTGCGCTGTTATCAGGGTATGAGATTTATGAGAGGTCCAAAATGTAATTCAGAAAATGAATTGTTTCTTTTTTGTATATTCAAGGAGTAATATTGTTGTGTAGTGAAATATATTTAACTCTTAATGAAAAGTATCTTAATTAAATAATATCAGTATCTTTTCAAGATTCAGGACACTGATATGATTGGAATTCATGGTAATTAAGTGTGATGTCAGAAAGGTGATGCAGACCTTTCAGACTGTAGAGTGTAATACTGGTGCCAAGCTTTAGATTTCTGTGCTGGCATGTCTGTCACATCAGCCAATTGTATAACAAAGATCAGCTCATTTCTGAGCTGCAAATTGAGAATGTTAATTATCGAGAGACGAGAATGAAATAAACCTCAGCACATCTGCCCAAAATGTCACCTCTGTAAATATTATTTTGTGACAACTCAGAAGAAGTGTTTAAACATTCATTACAAATCATCTCTTAGCTCCAGGCAAGGCAGGATTTAAGGTCTTTAAACATTCTAGTACTAAAAATGTTTTGTGTAAGGAAGAAAATAGTAATTTGGAATGTTAAAGTAAGGAGTGGAAAGTAATATATATATATATATTTTTCAATTTGTTCTTTATTGACTTTTTCCTTTAAGATAGGTACATACAAAACGTATATTGAATATTTATGCAAACATGTATACAGTCTTTGCGGTGTGTTAGTATACGATTAAGCATATTTGAAGAACTGATTTCTATATAGAATCCTTGTAAAGTCTACAACCGAAACCTGAGTAAGAACATTGTTAGCTATGTAGCATTGTATGGATTAGTCGTGGTTAGAACAAGAGATATAGTTGCTTTTAAATTTTTACTTCTTACATTTTAAATCAGTAGTAAACAGCAAGATAACTTTAAGATAGAAAATACAGGGATAAGGGGGGGGGAGAGGTGGGTAAGGGACTGTAGGGGGTCAGCTATTGAGATTTAGGTCAGATATGTTTGTATCCAAGGGTTCCACTTATTTCGATATTTCTCGTAGCCTCCGTTTTTAAGGGCATACAATTTTTCATAAGTATTGTGGTCAGCTATTATCTGTATTAGTTCTGAGATGGTGGGAGTATTGATAGTCCTTCATTTCCTTGAGACCAATAATTTAGCAGAAAGGAGGATGTGGCCCACTAGGTTTTTCAAAGCGTGAGGGATATGTTTATTATTATCTATTAGCAGAATGGCTAGATCAGGAGACTTGGGGACAAATCTTTTCGTAATTTTTCTAAAGAGAGAGAAAACCTCATCCCAGAAAGACAAGAGTTTTGGGCAGCTCCAGAATATGTGGCAAATATTGCCTATATGGCCACACTGTCTCCAGCAACGGTCGTCTGAGTCAGCAAAAGCTCTAGCCAGAGCCACTGGGGTGAAGTACCACCTGGTCAGGACCTTAATATGTACCTCAAGAGTGTTGGAGTTGATGGTTGCTTTATTGGCCCATATAAAGGCCGAAAGCCATTTATCAAGAGTAAATTTCCTCCCTAAGTCTTTCTCCCAGTTGAGAATGTGCGCACGTTTTGTCTCCTTCATATCGCCTGAAAGCATGTCATAGCAGGCTCTCACCTGGGATCGAGACGTCGGGGAAGGATTGTTAAAAACCCTCAAAAGGTCGCCCGGCAGCCTCACTCTTTCAATTTTAGCGGAGAGGAGAAAAGAGCTAATTTGGAGATATCTGAAAGCCTCCCCGGAGGGTAGGTCAAACCTCTCCCTTAGCGTTTGGAACGAAAGAATATTATCGTTCAATAGCAGACTATCTAGAGTTGTAATACCTTTTTTATCCAGCCATCCAGGTGGATATTAGGAATAAAGAACTCAAGGGTGGAGATTGGAATATGTTCAATTGTTTTAGTTATGTAGGGATTGGAACTCTGGGCCAGCCAGGTCTATGAATCCAGTGATGCTTGCATGGAGGGGGAAACAGAGTGGGGTTTGTATATAGGAGGTGCTGCCGGGGAGAGGGAGGCCAGTAGGGAAGCCAGAAGAAGAGAGCGGATGGGTCTTCCATCATTAAGCTGGGACTCAATTTGGAGCCAACTTGGGCCAGGCCCAGATTTCAGCCAGTGTCTAGATTGGTTGATGTTAGACGCCTGTAGGTATGACCATAGATTTGGCACCCCCAAGCCTCCCTGTTTTCTATTAAGGAAGAGTATAGAGGCTGTGACCCTTGGCCTCTTCCCTCCCCATATAAAGTTCGATAGTTGCTTTTGAAACTTGGAGACTTCCAGTCTGGGGATTGGGAGGGAGATTGTGCGAAAAAGGTAAAGAATTTTGGGAAGGATCAACATTTTATAAAGTGTGACTCTGCCCAGCCACAACGGTTCTTTCTTTGCGAGAGACTCCAGCTCCACTTGAAGGGTAGATAGTAGGGGGGTCAGGTTCGCTGGAATAGTGTTAGACAGTGGGGAGCACATTTTTATTCCTAGATAAGGAATATTATTTTCCCCCCATTTAAATGGGAACTCCTCTTGAATGCTGAGTTTTAGGGATTTATCTATGTTTATGGCGAGGATTTGGGATTTGGCAATATTTAATTTGTAGTAGGAGATTTTGCTGAATTCTTGGATTATGTTGTATACTTCTCTTAAGGATGAAGTGGGGTCTGTGGGGAGGAGCAGGACATCGTCTGCAAAGAGACTTATCTTATGCTGCCTAGAGCCAGCTGAGATTCCCTTGACATTTGCATTAAGCCTGATCGCCTCCGCCAGAGGCTCCATGACGAGCGTAAATAGTAACGGGGAAAGGGGACACCCCTGGTGGGTGCCATTGGTGATCTGGAAGGTCCTAGAGAAGATTCCTTCAACTAGCACCCTGGCTGATGGAAAGCCATAGAGCGCCCGAATGGCCTCGAGGATATTTTCCTGGAAGCCAAACCTCTCCAGAGTGGCGATGGCAAACCCCCAGTGAAGCCTATCAAAGGCTTTTTCAGCATCTAAAGCCAGTAGAATAGCTGGGTTATGGCTCGCCTCCGCCATAGCCACGAAATTCAATACTCTCCTGGTAGCGTCCGACGCCTGCCTTCCTCTAGTAAAGCCCACTTGATCAATATGAGCTATTTGTGGGAGGATTTTTAGCAGGCGCTGGGCTAGTAGTTTTGAGTAGAGCTTTGTATCGCTATTTAATAGAGAGATAGGGCGGAAGTTTGCGGGGGAGTTCGGGGCCTTTCCCTGCTTCGGGATCGAAACTATGGTGGCACATAGCATTTCCCTCGGGAGAGCTCCCGTGGATGCCGCTTTATTGAATGTTTCAGCTAAACAAGGCACCAGGTCCGGGGTGAAATCTTTATAGTATTCGTTTGAAAAGCCATCCGGACCTGGGGCCTTGTGTGCCTTCAGGGTTTTAATTGTCTCCAAAACCTCCAAACAAGAAACAGGGGAGTTTAGCGATTTCAACTCCTCCTCTGTAATCTTAGGGAGGCTAACCCTTTCCAAAAAACTGTTGATTTGTTGAGAGTCTGGTTGAGGGGTGGAGTCATCTCCATTTAAATTGTATAGGTTGGAGTAGAAGAGACTGAATTCGTCCGCTATAGCTTGGGGGTGTATTATTTTCTCTTCTGTTCCATCTTGTTTGATCAAGAACGGGATCTTGGAGGGCGCCTGGCGTTGTTTTATTATTCTAGCCATTAGTCTGGAGGGCTTATTGTAAGCTGTATAGTAATTCATTTTTGAGAAGTTTAGAGTTTTGACGTAGTCCTCAATTAGCACCTGGCGGAGTTTATGACGAAGGGACATTAGTTCCCTGTGGAACTCAACTGTAGAAGAGGCCTGAATATCTTGCTCCACGTTCGTGATTTGCGCAAGAATATTGCTAGTTTGGAGGAATTTCTTTTTCTTGTGGAGGGAGCTGATCTTAATCAGAATCCCTCTCATGTATGCCTTGTGCGCACACCATATGGAGAAGATATCCACGTCTGGATTCATATTGAGCGAAAAGAATTCAGCTAGAGATTCTTTAATCATTTTCCTTTATTCTGGTATTCTCAAGAGAGAGACGTTATTTCTCCAGTTGCCATGGTTTGGGGGAGATTTAGATCAGTCAAGCGTGAGAAAGATAGGCGAATGATCCGACCACGTTGTTTTACCTATGTCTGCTTGTCTGACCTCTGGCAGGGTCCACTTGTCCACTAGAAAGAGGTCGATCCTTGAAAAGGATCTATGTCGAGGGGAGTAATGGGTATACTCTCTGGATGAGGAGTTGAGGCACCTATATGCATTAAAAAAAGTCTGCCCATGGAGCCATGGCGCGAGCGTAGGGGATAGTCTGTTAACTGAGCTGGAGGAGTCAAGATTTCTGTCGGGGACAATGTTGAAATCACCGCACACTATAAGTTTGCCTTTTTGAACTCTACGTATCTTCTTCGAGATTCTATTTAAGAAAGAGATTTGTGAAGAATTTGGTGCGTAAAGGTTGACTAGGGTTAATAAAGTGTCATTAAACTTTCCCACTAGAATTATGAACCTGCCAGCAGGATCAATAATTTGGTCAATAATTTTCAAATCGATGGTGTCTTTAATAGCGATTATGACCCCGCTCTCTTCTTCTCGGCACAGGATAGGAAAATTTGGGGGAATTTTTTATGTGAGAATAGGGGTTGCGCTCCACGAGCAAAGTGTGACTCCTGGAGGCATAGGATGTCAACCTTGTCATGGAGCGCATCTTTCCAAGCTGCTGACCTTTTAAAAGGGGAATTTAGCCCTTTGGCATTAAGGGAACATATTTTTAACGACATTTTGCAGGAGGATGATACAGGCTGTACTTATGGAACCTTAGGATTTTGCTAACTTTTGATGGGGGAGAGTTAACACTAACATTCAAAACAGGATTGTCTGGCCTTAAATGCCAGACAAAAAGGCCAGAAAACGAATTTCCTCTGCTACTGATGAGATTGTGCCAGAAAGTTCTTGGGAACAGCTGTCCGTGTAAAGCTGTTCTCGCAGGCATGGTAACCTGCGGAGGATTGGGGGTAATAAGAGTTCGCCTGACAGGTGAAGGAATTCAGCCTCCAAATTTATGAAGAATGCTGTTGTTCAGCGGGATGGGTTAGCTTGTAGATTTTCTCCCGAGGGCTCGCGAGAGCGAGGGGGAGGCGTTTTGTTCTGAGGCATGTCAGAGATCTGGAAGCCCCAGGCTGTAAGAGACTTCTCTCCTTCTTCCGGCTTATTAAAAATATGCGTGGTGCCTTCTTTGTGTAAAATAAGCTTAGTGGGGAAGCCACACCTATAAGGGATCTTCTCCTTTCTGAGGATTGTGGTTATGTGAGCAAATGATTTCCTTGCTTGAATAGTGGCGGCGGACAAGTCCACAAATAATTTTATGTTTGAAAACTGAGGAGGCAAGTCGATTAATTTGCGGGATGCGAACATAAGAGCCTCTTTGACATGAAAAAAGTGGATCCGCGCTATAACATCGCGTGGAATATTTTCATGTAAGAATTTCGGTTTCTGCAGATGGTGGGCTCTATCAATAATAAGCTCTTGAACTGGAGTGGAGGAGCTTTTTCATAAATTGCGTTAGGAAGTCCTTTAAGTCAGCTGGATTGATCTTCTCTGAAATGCCTCTGAACTTAACATTATTATGCCTATTGCGGTCTTCCAGATCCGCCATCTTGACTTTGATCTGATCCACCTCCTCCTCTAGTGTGCGTCAATAAGCGTATTATGAGATTTGGTCAGTTCGCCCATTTTGTTCTCTATATGAGAGGTTTTCTCCTCTATTTCGGATATATTAGAGTTGAATGAAGATGAGAAAGCATGAAGGTCCTCTCTCATAGTGCTTCTTAGGGCCAACATCATTTCTTTTATGAAAGCCTCTGACGCGGGCTGATCTGATGTTGGGACCATATCTAACAGTTCTGCAGTATTGGCAGGAGGTAAAGCGGTGTTTGTTGCCTCCTCCAGCCTAGGTCGCCTCTTTTCAGGGCTTGCAAAAGGGAGATTGAAAGTCTCCAGGGACCAACACGTGGCTGGGCGCCATTTTAGCTAGGGGAGAGGTGCTGTGTGTGATGGCTGCTGAAGTTTCACTCACCTCTCCCAGATCAAGAAGGCGGCGTGCATCTCTCCGGGCTGTGACAGGTCTCTCCGGCGCTGTTTTCTGTCCCAGAGCAGGATCATCAGCGGCGCTGTCGGAGCCGTCTGTGGAGGAGAAGCGAGCTGCCGCCGGAGTTCTCCTGCCGCTCCGAGCAGAGAAAAAGTCAGCTACCGGCAGCGGCGAGGCTTTTGCGGTCCTGCGCCTGGTCATGTCGGGATGACAGGGAGCTCGGGTGAGTTACCGGGGAGCAGAAGGGACCCGCCGATGCTTTGTTTGTTGCTATGGAGGCTGTAAGCAGAGCGAAGCTCAGGGAATGGCGACCGTCTCTATCTTCAGTCAGGTCACGCCCCCCGTGGAAAGTAATATTTATAATTAATATGTGGACTATGGAAGATGCTGTAACTAATAACTTATGAATGAACAGCACATTATTTGTGGAATTTCAGCTTCCAAAACTATCTTGTAAAATCACATGGGACATGACAAAAAATAATACAGCAATATTGAGACAGAAAAGGAAGAATTGGTGTATCTTTTAAAATAAAACTGCACTGTGATGAGGAGATGGGACTATTTGTGAATACAGTTGTGGCTGACTTACTAACATGATGCAGTTGGTTGAATAAATTTAACATATACTCTGTATCCATTTAACAGGATCCTCATTTCATTGTAACTGTCCACTGCCTTCCATTCACTTCCATTTTCCTCTTGACCTCATATGACCTTTCCTTCATTGAGTGCTGAGGTTAATAACTTTAATGAGATTATCCAGGTTATTTTTTTAATTAAAGCACTACATATCCAAACATAATAAAATATGCTACACTCACCTTTACTTGCTTCCTACATGTCCAGCGCTGCACCTCTGTGAATGGGACGTCATGGATTGCTGCAGCCAATCACATACCTCAGTGCTCAAATGCTGAGGTCTGCAGTTGGCTGCAGCAGCCTGTTACATTCTAGACACAGGTTGACTACAATCTGTAAACACAGTGTCAGAGGGGAGTCCGGAGCTGCAGAGCTGAAGCTGCGAGAAGTTGGGAGACATGAGTGTAGTATCTTTTATATATGTTTAGTCATCTGAAGCACAAATAAAAGAAAAACAAAAAACATTTGACCCCTTTTAAGATTTATCCTTCCCAATGCAGTGTTTTAGGTTATATAATACCCTTTGACTAGACTGACCCCCTGAAGCAAAGCTAATCACCTTTGGTCCAGCTGAAAAAAAAAGTAATGGCCTATTTACATGTAATGATTGTTAGGATTGTTAGAGATGAGCGAGCATACTCACTAAGGGCAATTACTCGAGCGAGCATTGCCCTTAGCGAGAAACGGTCTCTCTCCCTCTCCCCCCCCCTGCTCCCACCTGCTCACCGCCGCAACTCACCTGTCACCCGCGCTGGCAGCCGAACCTTTTCTTCCGAGCGGGGAGATACTTGCTAAGGACAATGCTCGCTTGAGCAATTGTCCTTAGCGAATATGCTCGCTCATCTCTGACGATTGTCACTTGGTTTCAAAAATTAACACAGAAGTGGCACTTCCTTGTTGCCTGAGTATTGGTGTGGTTTCCTTTGTTACTCCATTGCTAGGTCTTCTGTCTTTGGACTGTTCAAGTCTATTGTGACCTTTACCTGTTTATCCCGTTTGTTCCTTTGCCTTGTGCTCTGTATCTGTATGTCAGTCCCTTTCCTTTCTGCCTGTGCTTCATTCTCATCTCTGTAGCAAGTTAGTTCTGTGCAGTGCCTTCTTCCCTGTTGTTTGTCAGAGCTAGCCAGTCCCAAGGTTCCACTGCAGGACCGCCCTTATTGGGGCGATTACCCTGCTTCTAGGCACGGCCCCTTCCATCTCCTGCTTACCTTAGGGCCAGTTGCCTATCTGTAGGTATTCCTTCTGCTGGGGTCAGCTGCCAGTCACCCAGTCTGGTCCAAAAGCCAGGCTGGTTGAATAGCCCAGTGGGTTAGTTAGTTATCACGCTTGGACGATGAAGGTCCATAGTGCCGGTCTAGAATGACCACGACCGAGAGCATTGTCCCATTCAGTGTAGATGTCGGAGGAGGTACCATTGCCTATCTGTTGCACCCACGAGCGCCGCGGATGACCAGTAGATGATCACTGCCAACACAATTATAGACAACACACAAACAGCTGTAGCATTTATGTCTTTTATTGTGCAGATTGAACAAACATCCACATTAAAGGGAGAAACATTGAACATCTGTGTTAATGACTTTTTTGAGAGCTAATTGGCAGAAAACGTTCACATTGGTAGTATGTGTTTCAGGGGTGCTTTTTCTGTTAAGTAAAGGCACACAACGCCTTGTTATTGACAAATAGGTTATTTTCAGGAAACTAATTTACTTACAACTAAAGAAATATCTTACTTCTAGCACAGAATATGTCAATGTCTCAAATCAGTGGGAATTCAACCACTGTCACTCCCACTGGTAGAAGGAAAGTTGTCAGGAATCTAACCAGGGACCTCCTGCTCTCCAGTCAGTGGCTCTCACTACTGAGCCATCCAGTCTGTGGACTGTACCCCTGCATTACTATCAGCCTTGTTCCATGATCCCAGTTATTGAGTTCCTGCCCCATGGTCCTGACCCCTCCTCTATGTCCACTCATTATAAAAGCCTGACCCTGCCACTACAACAGCATGTGATTAACCTGCAGCACATCACTGTTAGATCAAGCACCACATTGCCTGCTCTTCCGCTATTTCGTAAGACTTCCTGATACTGACTTCTGGCTTCTTCTTTGACGCTACCCACATCCTCCATTTGTACTGCAAACCGAGAATCCCATTGCTGACTTCTGGCCATTCCTTGACTACTCTCCGGACCATCGGCCATTACACCTAAAGCTCCAGCCTCGTGCCTGAAACCGCTACAAAAGTATAGTGTGTCAGCTACATTTTTTTTTTTATACTTTATTAATTTACTTTCTGTGTTACGTTATACAGCAAAATACGAACTTAATACCTTTTCACAAAAATGTACCACTAAATTTACATTGTCGTCTTGTATTGCTTCGCTTTCAACCGAAAAATGAGAAAACTATACAGTCATTATATATCACTAATTCGGCCAGGGAGATTATAGCTGTAATGTCTGCAAATTGTAAACGTAGCTTTGAACTTTATTACAGGCTGTAACTTGGGATTAAAGCAAGATATATAAAGCGATTTATTTACAAGTAACTTGTGAGCTCTAATTTTATATGTCAGTAGTAATATAGTGTTCAAATCTGGACATTTTTTAATGCAAATTCAGAGAAAAACCTTTGGATGTTTTAAAGCACTCAACCCACTTGCAGTTCAGCTCTTAGCAACTTCTTAGACTACTGAGCTATTAGCAACTTTCTGAACATTTAGGAAAACTCAATTTCAGATAATTTAACGGAAAACTGGAACAATGGAGAATTAAACTCAACATGAATTGATTTTCAGCAGCCAGGCTGAATGAACAGAGCTTTTATATTTAACAGCTTCCGTTTCAAATAACTATTATTTAAAAAGAAGAGATCTAAAATTATGATGGAGAACACCTGGTATGTTGGTCACGCAGCACAACCTCACGGTATAATCAACATATCAAACAGATGACAACACTGTTCTGGTGCCATGAGAAAACAGCATTTCTTCCGGAAACGAGACAATATGAACCATTTGGCTTCAGCCCACACATTGCCAAGTATAAGTGACACATCAATATTTTGTCAAATATGCATTCTGTTTAGTTGTACATGTGCTTAATTCAAACATATTTAGTTGCACTCAGTAAATGAATAGTTTAAATTCCAGACCATGAATGAGGGATATGCCAATTTTATTTTGGCTTGTCAGTATATACAGAATAATGGTTGATGCTGCTGTGTCACAACATGGCACTAACTGTGTGTGGCATACATTCTTTTTTTTTTCTCCCATCTTTAGATAAATCCTGACCCTACAGTATGTGCAATATTGTGAATTAACTATACATGAGCACGAAACCCATTATGTTTAGATAAGAATGTGGTCTGTTTTAGAATGCTTATGTAACATAGTATGTTAGGCCGAAAAAATAAATACGTCCATCCAGTTCAGCCAAAACTATGAGGTAGAAGACAATTTTCCTCAGTTAATGCAAAAGAAATTCCTTCCAGACTCCAATTTGGTAATTAGAATAATCCCTGAATCACCGATCCTTCTGAAGTTCTTAGTGACTATAAAATCTAATATTGTATCGCTCAAGAAAGGCGTCCAGACCCCTCTTGTACTCTTTTATCGAGTTCACATCACTACATCCTCAGGCATAGAGTTCCATAGTCTCACTGCTCTTACAGTAAAGAACCCCCTCCTATGTTGATGTAGAAACCTTCTTTCCTCTAGACGTAGAGGATGCCCTCTTGTTACAGTCACAGTCCTGGGTATAATTAGATGATGGGAGAGATCTCTGTATTCTCCCCTGATATATTTATACATAGTTATTAGGTCACCCGTCAGCCATCTTTTTTCTAAACAAAATAATCGCAATTTTGATAACTTCTCTGGGTATTGTAGTTCACCCATTCCATTTATTATAGAATGAATGTTGGGGTCCCACAAGGTACTGTACTAAACCCATCTTTGTTTTCTCTATACAGTTTTAATTCTGTACACTATTAAGAGTTTTAATCTTTACTGCCGTATCACTTCAATACTCATGACATCCAACTGTGTTCATTTCCTTTTGTGACATCATCACCACTGTTTAAAAAAAAAATAAATCGAAGTAAAAAATAGAGTGTACATAGGGTATCTCTGCTATCATGTGTTGCCTACATATCAAAGTAATGTAACTCTATAAGGCAAGAGAGGGGCAGATGATAGTCAGGGGGCTTCAGACGACTGTATGCGCAAATACGCTGACCTCAGCGCAACATATTAGCGTAGTGAACGAGGTAGATTTGCTTGCGTGTTGGGGCATTGTACTTTGCTTTTTTGTGCATGCAGGAGCTGTTCATATGTGCGGACATCACCCCAACCCCCGCTCTGATTTAAAAGGTTATTTAGCGTAATGAGGTCCAGATGTGTTCTATTTTTCACAGAATTGTGCAGTGTATTTGTGCATACCTCATAGAATCTATGAGGCTCTTTGGTGAGAATATGAACAGGCAGAAAGACAGAGCAGGTACTATTTTTTGCATGTGACCAAAACGCGCGCAAAAAAAAGTGTCAGTGGGAAAGAACCCATTGGCATCAATGGGTTCTATTCTCTGCATATTGTGCTAGCCAATTCCACACATGCAATGCGTAGTGAGAATGTGTCCGTGTAAAACCTATGGAAGCCAAGTCAAGCGGTGTCCGAAGTTTGCACCTCTGTACTCAGTTTGTCTCATTAAAAGTGAATGGTTCTGCTGTGGGATATATCTAAAAGGTGTTTTTCGGTATTCAAATGTAACCGCCTGCTGGAAAACTCAGCAAAGAGCAAAAGCAAAAAGTTACCATAATAAAATCTTTACATATGATTAGAGATTATTATTGATATGTCTGCATATGTGTCTCCTAAAGCAGGTAGAATATGCATGTGGGTCCTAATAACCCAGCAAACTCTTACAGATTTTTCCTATAAACCCTTCCTTGGCAATTTTTAAACACTTGTCACTATAAAAAACATTGCCTATCTAATACTTAACTTTAGTTTCTGCAATGTAGGCAGCTCACTTTGTAAATAATTGGAAAAGTAAAACTTTTATTCAACCAACAAACATTTTGGCATTCGTATTGCTGAGACTGCAATGTAGTGAACTTTCAACTAGGACTACTGTACATAGCGTGAAAGGTTTCAATGACCTCCTCAGATTTCTTCAGCATAGTAGCACTTATTATTTAAAGCACATACATAAATGATACTAATTACATAAAGGATTATATACACATATAAAATCATATATCAGCTTTTTATACATTTGAGGAGAGGGGGAAATGGGAAAAAAGAGTAATGGGATTTTAGCCTTCTTTTATGTTTTATTTTTTTATGCCATGTACCATGCAGTATATGTAACCTATCTTACTATAAGTTATATGTTCTCGCCTGGACCAGATGTACAAGATATGCACACAAGCAAACAGAGCTTTTTATCCTACTGTATTGGCTGATGCAGGGGATACAGTTGCACCCAGGCCCAGGACCCTTAGGGGGCCCATAAGGCCTCTCTTCTCCATATAGGGAACCAAGTACTATGAATAAAGCATTATAGTTGGGAGCCCTGTTACAGATTTTGCACTGGGGCCCAGGAGCTTCAACTTACACCTCTGGCTGGCAACAATGTTGATTGACAGAACAAACCACCAACTCTTTAATCAACTGTTGTAGTCCTATTAGTTCAAATTGTCCGTCATCTTTGTCCTTTAGGCCTCTTTCACCTGAGCATTGTTGCGCGACTAATTTAGCCACACAAAAAAAAAATCATGAACATCTGAAGCATTGGATTCCAATGCATTAAGATGGCAGATTATTAGCTGTGTAAAAACGTCCCACTGACGAAACTATGACATCAGCAGTCGAATATGCAGGACGATGTTTTGACATGGCTGGAAAACATAGGTCTTGCCCTATCTTTTGGCCGTGATCAGCCGGCGTCTCCCATAGGCATCTATGGGAGCTGACGGCAAAGGGAGGGGGAGGGAGTTTATAAGCGGCTAGCGCTGTTAAACTATGTCAGCTGACTATTGAGACAGTTGAAGGATTAATGCTGGCCAAAGGAGTTCCGGGCAGCGGTGTATATACGCTGCACCTGGCCATGTGAATGGGCGAGAAAATGCGAGAATCTAAGAATCTAACCGACCTCTGTGTGTATATACCGAGGAGAATCTACCTCACCTCTGTGTGTATATACTGAGGAGAATCTACCTGGCCTCTGTGTGTACATACTGAGGAGACTCTACCTCACCTCTGTGTGTATATACTGAGGAGAATCTACCTGGCCTCTGTGTGTACATACTGAGGAGACTCTACCTCACGTCTATGTGTATATACTGAGGAGAATCTACCTCACCTCTGTGTGTACATACTGAGGAGAATCTACCTCACCTCTGTGTATATACTGAGGAGAATCTACCTCACCTCTATGTGTATATACTGAGGAGAATCTAGCTCACACCTCTATGTGTATATACTAAGGACAATCTGCCTCTCCTCTGTGTATATAATGAGGAGAATCTATCTCACCTCTATGTGTACATACTAAGGAGAATCTACCTCACCTCTATGTGTACATACTAAGGAGAATCTACCTCACCTCTGTGTGTACATACTGAGGAGAATCTACCTCACCTCTGTGTGTACATACTGAGGAGAATCTACCTCACCTCTATGTGTATATACTGAGGAGAATCTACCTCACACCTCTATGTGTATATACTGAGGAGAATTTACCTCACCTCTATGAGTTTATATTGAGGAGAATCTACCTCACCTCTATGTGTATATACTGAGGGGAATCTAACTCAGTTTCTGTATATCCTGAGGAGAATCTGTCCCATCGCTATTTGCATATACTGAGGAATATCTACCTCACCTATAGGGCAAAAACACATGGGAATATGCACAACTACGCTCGCCACTACTGAGCATAGTTTTGCATTAACTAGGGTTTTATTTTACGGGGCCATTTAAAACTTTGCGCCATAGCGCACGGGTTTGGAAAAAAGAGCGAGAAGACAGGTCCTGCCAAATGTTTTCCGCATGTAGTTAATACTACGTGTGAGAAAGATAGTGCAAGTCCTATCTTTTCTCACACATACTATTAACAGGCGACAATACCGCTAAGAAAAATAAAACCATTGGCATCAATGGTTTTGTTTTGTCTCGTTATGCGGCCATGATTATCACAGCCGCATGACGGGACTAAAACATGCCCATGTGAAAAAGGCCTTATGCGTATATACTAAGGAGAATCTAACACTCCTCTTGTGTATATACTGAGGAGAATCTAATGCTCTTTTATGTGTATATACTGAGGAGAATCTAATGCTCCTATATGTTTATATACTGAGGAGAATCTACCTCAGATCTGTATATATAAAGTATATATAAATGCAAAAGCCCTCACTGATTCCCTCACTCAATGACTGACTTATCATTAAAGGCTTTATTCACATGGGCGAGTTTTAGTCCCGTTATCCGGCTGTGATAATCATGGCCGCATAATGGGACTAAACTAAACCATTGATATCAATGGTTCCTTTTTCATTAGCAGTATTCTTGCCTGTTAATAGTACTGGTGAGAAAGAATAAGAGTTGCGCACTATGAAGTTGGAATGGCTTGATTAAAAAAAACAAAAAACCCTGGTTCATGCACAACTACGCTCCGTAGCAACAAGTGTAGTTGTACATACGCCTGTGTGTTTTTGCCTTAAGTGTGGCAGCACCTCCTAAAACACAAAAAAATGAGTTAAACATGAGAACTACGACGCATGGTCACCTCCATATAGTGTTTCCTGAGTAAAGCGAAGAACCATGCGAAAGGGTGAACATATTTTATTCCTCGGTTCCTCTGAAATAACCACGACTTTATGAATTTTTCCATGCAAGCAGGTAAACCTGTACCAAATTAACTTGGGCGAAGCCGGGTATGTCCGCTAGTACTCAATATTAGAGAAGCCTATAAAGTAATAACCACACATTCTCAAGTGGTCTGTTTATACATAAATAAATAAATTTCTTTGATTACACATTTTGTAAAGATTAGTAATTGATACTTTGGCTTGAAAGCAAATAATTCCTTGTGTCTTTTTTGCCTTAAAATGTAGTACTCGTGACTGGTAATTAATGCCAGGTAGCAGTGACACTACCGGACTGATGTGGCAGAAATGGGGAATCAATGTCTGGGTCTTGGTTATACAGAGCAGAAGATAGCTGGAAAATAAACATTTTAATTATTGTTTACAAGATCAAAAAATAAACATGTTTAATTAGCACTTACAGAAAAGATTAATTAAAATTATTTTGAAGAAAATGTTAGATTGAGGAGAAAGGTGGTGATAGGCCACAAAAGTTTAGGGTCTGGCATCAAACGTCTTACAGTCAAAAACAATATCTGAACCTATAGAAACAAATTTGGAAAAATAAGTAGTCTTAGGCCTCGGTCACACGGGCGTTTTTTCCCGCGATTTGCCGACGACTCACTGAAAAAGCTGCACCTAGCAGCGTTTTCAGTGAAACCGCCCCGCACTGCCCGATATCCTCTGCCACAGCTGTGCCACTGCTGTGGCACAGCTGTGGCAGAGGAGAACGATGTTTGCCCATTGAATTTAATGGAGCCGGCAATACAGCCGGCTCCATTGAAAGCAATGGGCTGCCGGTGAGCTATTGAATGACAGCTGAGAGCTGCCTCTGATTGGTCCCTGCGCTCAGCCAATCAGAGGCAGCACTCACCCATGAATTAATGAATGGGTGAGTGAGTGCTCCCTCTGATTGTTGAGGGCTGTGACCAATCAGAGTCAGCTCATTCAGCAGGCGTGGATTTTAAATCCCCGACTGCTGAATACTACACAGAGCAGTTCAGGAGAACTGCTGTCCAGACGCGGCTGAACTCCGGCTGCAGGGACAAGGTGAGTATACATTTTTTTTTTTTTTTACACATTTTAGGATGATTTTCAGGGAAGGGCTTATATTTTTAAGCCCTTCCCGAAAATTCATCCCGCGCTCGCCGGCAGCCCATTGCTTTCAATGGAGCCGGCTGTATTGCGATGGGCGAGGAGAACAATCTTTAGTATATGTTCTCAGTGGGGTCGGCGCTGCTGTCGCCGGCCCCATTGAGCGCATATATAGAACACAGTGATGCGCAGAATGCAGATAGGCGCATTCTGCGAATCGTTGTGTCCTATAATTGATCGTACATCCGCATAAAAAGTGGACATGTGACCGATTCCATTGGGATGCATTTGGTCTATAGATCTGCAGATCGCAAGTGCGTCTGCAGATCGCACCAAAAAACGGTCGTTTGACCGAGGCCTTAGGCTGCCTGTTCATGGGTAAATTTTCATTGCGTTCCCCGCGGCAATAATCCGTGCACAGGAAACGCAGTGAATGCGTTCCATAGCGTTGCTATGGAAAGCGCTGCCCCCTGTCCATGAGCGGAGAATCATAGCGATTCTCCACTTGCGGGTGACAAATCGCAACATGCTGTGTATCGCCATGATTCTCCGTGGTGAGCTTATCTGTCAGCTAGGCTCAGTGCGGAGAACCGTCAGCTGGCTACTGCTCCCCGATGGCGGAGATCTGCCGCGGGATATCGCAACACCCGTGGACAGGCAGCCTTAGTATTGCTATATTAGTATTCGCTAGTATAGTAATGTTATTGGAAGTGTAGCCTTTAGGGATTATTTAGACAAATGTATTTTTCTCCCCTTATGCAGTTGTGATAACCATGGCCGCATAACAGGACAACACAAAACCACTGATTTCAATGGATTTCAGTAGTTTCGTTTTCACTAGCGGTATTCTCTTCCGGTAATAGCATACTACAGCCAAGAAAAGATAGGACATGCCCTAGCTTTGCCACACATAGGGCAGGACCTATCTTCCCGCATTTTTTTTAAAGTCCTACACTATGGCGCAGAGTTTGAATGGCCAGCAAAGGGAAAGAAATTTCCCTTGTTCAGGTTCAGGTACTAGAGATGAGCTCGTCCCTGAAGATTCGGGTGCCGCTGCGGCTGACAGGTGAGTCGCAGCGGGGAGCGGGGCAGAGCGGGCGGGAGAGAGGGAGAGAAAGATCTCCCCTCCGTTCCTCCCCGCTCTCCCCCGCAGCTCCCCGTTCCGTGCTGGCACCCGAATCTTCAGGGACGAGCACAGCGATACTCGGATAAAGCAAATTACTCGAGCGAGTAGTGCTTTTCCGAGTACGCTCGCTCATCTCTAGTAGTTACACCTATAGCCGTCTGAAACTGCCCTTACTTGCAGGAGCAAATACTCATGAAAAGCTTCAAAACATTTGATACTACCAGCACCTTCAAATAGCCTGGAGTCTGTCAATGGACTTTTGACTACTGTTTTTCCTAAAACAGCTGGTGTATGTTTCTAAATCGCTTTAGGGCTTATTCACACGACGAATACGTATTATCTCTGCTCTGAGGAAAAACCTTAAGTAGGTTGGAAAGTTCGCTATAGCATCATGCATTTTTGTTAGTTATTAAAAGCTATCATATCTACAAGATTACTTGGTTTCTCTTACTGAGAACAATCACAATTGACCCATTCAAATGAATGGGTTCATTTTCCATGCGTGTTCTGTCTGCATGAGACATAGACAGAACTTGCACAAGAATATTGTCCATGTGAATACGGCCTCAGGAATATTTATCTTTAATAATAAACCAGCAATGATCAAAAAAAATCTGAATAATGCATGTGCTACTACTTTATCTACCTAGAGGAAAGTTGCATGCACATAGCATACCGGTATGTATGTTCTAGTGAAATTGGATTTATAAGAATATGAAAACCTATGTGATTTTTCATAGGAACAAATAAGTCATATTCATATTCCATATTCATTCTTCCATCATGGTGGCTAATTTTACAGTGCATCGAATTAAAGTTTTAAACAGTAATTCATGCGTTTCTGCCAAAGAAAAAGCATTGTCCTTACATAGTCTTTACAGAATAGCTTCTACCCACGCATATCTCTTTTTATCTCTAGCTTATTAATAAGCTTCACATTTCTTGTCACATTCTGCAGAAACAATATACTCATTGCTTTAATCTGATGCACACAATAGCTTCTATTTCATTTTATTTAAATTTCAGCTAAATATAACTTATTGCTATGTAGCCTAAGGCCCCTGGATTTATCAGCGGACCTTACCCCGACTTCTGCGGACACGCCTGTCACCAAAATGGTGGAGTCATGCGCAAAAGCCACAGATTGCCTGAGTAATTTAAAATCTCCCGGCTCCTGGCTACCAAACGTAGCCGAGAGCTTGGAGTTTTCATTGGGGGCCGCGGTGGATAGTGGCGATCACATAAAAGTATAAAAAAGTTAAAATTTCACCTCCCGTCATGGATCCGATCCATGAGGGGAGGTAAAATTACTTACCTAAGGCCTCCAGCGATGTCCCCCGATGAGATCTTTATCCATGGACCTTTCCTCAACTTTGGCGCATTAGCCTGTTGGCAAAATGACTGACTCAAGCGCAGAAGCTGGGGAGGGCATGGGAAATTTAAAATCTCCTTGCTCCTGGCTTCTTATGGTAGCCAAGAGTTTTGAGCAGTGACTGAGGGCCACGGTGAGCGGACTCTGGTCATGTAATTGTCGTTATCCAATGCATAATGGCGATCACGTAAAAGTTAAAAACAGTTGAACTTTAATGCTCTTTTCGTTTTGGGCCCCGTTGTGCATAATATTAAGGCCTTAGTGGGTATGTTTCTGAACACAGGACAAATAGGAGGATCCACTTTGGGGTGAAAATCTTCATGATGAAGATGAAATCTTTAAGGGGGCTAGTTTTCAAAATGGGGTCATTTGTGGTGGTTCTCTGTCATTTTGGCTGCTTAAGGGCTCTACAAGTGGGCAATGGGGCCTCAAACACCTTCAAGCAGAATGTCTGCTCTGAAAGCCACTGGCTGCTCCTTTCGGTTTGGGCCCCGTTGTGCATACGAACACAAGATTAGGGCCACAATGGGTATGTTTATGAACACATGACAAATGGGTGCATCCATTTTAGGGTGAAAGTTTTTATTCATATGTGTGCTGTACAAAAAAACTGTTTTTTTTAAATGACACAATTGGCAAAAAAATTAAAGTCATATTTTTTTCCTTCTGCTTTGCTTAGATTCATTCAAAAACTGTGAGCTCAAAATACACAGTACACGCTAGATGAATTCGTTAAGGGGTCTAATTTTCAAAATGAGGTCATTGGTGGGGGTTCTCCTTTGTTTCGGCTGCTCAATGGCTCTACAATAGGGGAATGGGGCCTAAATCACCTTTAAGTAAAATTTCTGTTCTGAAAGCCACCAGCTGCTCCTTTCAGTTTGGGCCCTGTTGTGGATACAGACCTAAGATTAAGGTGATAACGGGTATGTTTCTCAACACAGGGCAAACAGGGGTGACCTACAATCCACAGTTAGAGGTACTAAGGAAGACTGCAAAGAAAATCCATCATACCCTATAAAAAGATGACCATCTGAAAACCATATTCCCTTCCCCTTCTCTTCTGTGTTACAGGCAACCTTCTAATTTGAGAAACTTTATAGTCAGCAGTGCCTTACCCTCCAACACACAAAAAGGAACGTATCCCTGCAATACAAGAAGCTGCAAGACCTGCTCACATATACTGACTGCAGACAGGATACGGATCCCCAACACACAGCAGGACTATAAGATCCCTAGGACATTCCCATGTTCTACGTCCAATGTTATGTACCTGATCCGGTGCAGTAACTGTCCTCTTGGGGGGCTTTAGATCGGGGAAACAGAACAAAAACTGAGAGCCAGGATGAGATCTCATCACCACTCAATTAGAGAGGGAAAGACTGAACTACCTGTGGCAAAACATTTTTGTGTTCAGGGACACAGCATAGAGCAGATGAGAGTTATCATACTGAAGGGCAATTTTAAGTCGCAGCATCACAAAAGAATTTGAGAGTACAAGTTTATGGCCATCTTTGATACCCTCAAGAATAGAATTAACCTCGGCCCAGGATTCTTGCATAAGTGGAAAATATGAAAGGTCTAAAGGAGGTCAAAAAGGATGTCCTCTTCCCAATCATAATTTTTTTTTAACTTTCTTTAAAACTTTACAAAAATTCAGAACTTGACTTGTAATAATGTTGCCATCCAATAGGTGGTGCTGCATCTCCTTCCATGTGCAGGTTGAAGGAGAGATAAGACACATCATAAAACTGTTCTGAGCTCAGTGGACTGATTCATGATTTATGTCTCAGCTGTTTGTCTGTTGTTTTGCGTTTACAGTGCAAAACAGTCTCAAATTTCTGTGTGAACATTTACTTGGCTCAAGAGGAGTGTGTTCTCCACCCCTCTGGATATGTATGTTATAATTATGTGCGATCCGAACTAGTTTCATTCATTAGCCTGACGAGAGGTGGAGATATCCCCAAAAGCTTGTTGTATCGTTATGTATTTTTGTTAGCCATTAAAAGGTATCATATCTACAAGATTACTTGGTTTCTCTCACTGAGAACAATCCTACATTTAAAAAAGACTAGTTCACAGGAGCGAGTGTATTTTGGCTTATGCCCTTTGTGAAGGAGCCCTACTGCTGTTAATTGTAGCTCATGGCCACCCCCATAGTCATATACAGACAATAGATTTAAAAAATTACAATGAGAAATTAAAACAGATTAGAAAAATGGAAATAGTTTCTCTATCTGCTTTTAATTAATACCCAAAACAATGTGATGATATTATCGGATTAATTTTATAAAGCTATGATGCAAAATTATGTATTTCCATGGTTACAGTCTACTAACAAACAGAAAATAAGCACACACACCCTGTGGATGTTTAGATCATGCAGTCAAGTGCAATGCTCTCTTATTGCTATCTAGAGAGTGATGCAGATGGTAGAGAGCAATGCAGCAATTCAGGGTCAGGCTACACATGGGGTCTCACGTATTTAGAGTTTGTACCACTGGAGATGTAGGTCTATATAGAATGTATCGGTCTGCATGGACACTATATGCACAACACAGTAGGATATTGCCATTCATATTTTCAACTAATTGGACAGTTGCTTCTTTTTAATCTTTTTTTGAAATGCATCGAAGCAATACAAAATAGTTGCGAAAGTGTGTATAACCTTAAATGGGACTCTTATAGGCAAATTAACTTTTATAGCAAATTATATGTAATATTTATTTTATAAGGGCTTCTTCATACTGGCGATTACTATATTGCTGTGAGAAAAGAGCCGCAAAATCACAATTTTTCTCATGAGATGTTTGAACATCAGCGATGCTTTTTCTTGCACAAACATCGCTGGCGCTTGTGATTTTCTCGAGATAGACAATAGGAGTTTCTAATGTTAAACACATATTACACGAAAAAAGCAAGTTTGAGCTTTGTGATGCGATAAAAATGAGGCTCCATAGGGAAACATTGGAGATGAAAAAAAGCCAAACGCAGAAAGATAGAGCGTGCCGCGTTTTTTTATATGCCACATTTCATGAGTGAAAACCTCGCAAATGGGAATGAAACCTTTGAAAATCGTTGGTTTCATAATTCTGCGCCGTCACTCAGTCTCGCATCATGTGGATTTATCATGTGTGAAGGCGCCCTAACTGTTATAATTTGTATATTTCACCGACTGTAAAAAAGAAAACACCTATCCAGTTTGCACAACAATTCTTACACTTTCCGATGTAATATCACTGTAGCAATTTAAAAAAGTGCAATTACCAATTACAGACTGAGTTGCCAACCACCAGAAATTTCTGGCCAGCCCGTAAAATGATGATTGTAATTATCATCATTTTACAGCTCACACTAAATGCTGGTCATGATCAGATCAGATTCTGAACTATAAAAATGTATCGCTTATTTTTATCATTCACTAAGGTTTTCCAATATGTCTGTAAGAAATGTTGGCCATCCGTGATCTTTAACCCTTTCCAATCCAATTTGTATCCTGGTTTTCCTAGGGGGCTTACTCTTTTTCTGCCGTTATATAACGGCGCTCTCTGCTGGCTAAAGCCAGTACTGCATAAGGTGACACGTTGGATAGGCTCCGACAGCAGAGAGGCTGGCAATATACAGTAAGAGAACTCGAATGGATGTCATCCAACATTAGAGCTGTACAGCCTTAAATCATAATGTCTTTAGACGTCAGACAGTGGATTGGAAAGGGTTAATCTATAGTGTTGATAGTACCAGATTCAGCAGATCAGTCATACTACTAAACTGATATATAATTATATGCTGTAAACAACCTTTCCCTTTTATTAGAAGTATCACAAAGGATGCCAAAGCCTGAGTTATGTTGTAAGTGGTTTACAAGGCGATAGTGAAGATCAGTTCATACTGGTGTATGGTATAGGCAATCTGTCCCTATTATTTGGAATTATTTGTGTATCAAATGATGACATCACGAATTCTGGGTTACGTCATAATTGGCTTCCAAGGAGATAGTGACGAACAGTTCCAGTTTGTCTAGCAAACACTAGAAGCAGACAAGCAGGACAGACACACCAAGGATTCTGCATTTGGACAAGTCATTTAGAAGACTATGAATCCAAAGGAATGCGAAATACTGGAGCGATTAAGGATTGAAAATGCTCACCTGTATGCAGATAGATGCCAACTACAGAAGATGCTTGGACTAATGAATGAGATTATAGAACTGCGTAGTGTTCTTGATGAAAAAGAAGGGCATGGCACAACCAGCCCCAGGAGAGGATGCCCCAAGGACAGAGGTATTTATATGAATGATCATATACAGAACTCCTCTGTGCTGTAATTAAGAATCCTATGGGATAGGCTGTATAACATGGATAGACATATATGTTGTGCTTAACAAATTAACATAGCTAGTAAATTGTCCTTACCTTAAGTTTTTACTCAATGTTAATCCCTCACTTACTTTGAAGAATTTAGTACAATGTGACATTACTAATGTTTTTCACAACACCATTTTTTTATTTTTCAAAGATGAAGTTAAAAAACGAACAAGCTCAAGATTACATCATGTTAAGTGTACTCATGTGCATCATGGTTAGCTTCTGATGAGCTCATAGTATATACTTTAACTGGCATACTGCCTTATACTAAGGCCATTCTGTAGTGTGCAGCAGTATGTATATATATATATATATATATATATATATATATATATATATATATACACATATACACACACGAGGGGCTGCTGATATGTCTTTGGCTTTACTCAGAAAGAAATGAGATAGGAAGATGAAACTTTACATTTACTCCACATACTCTCCACTGATGTCAACACACTTCTTACATCGGTATTCCAGGTTCTGTAAGCCTTGCAAAAGAAGGATTTCGGTTGTGCCTCAAACCAGTCATCCGTAGCAGCCATGGCATCAGAAATGGTGTGAAATTTGGTACCCTAGAGGTGTTTCTTCAGGTTTGGAAACAGATGATAAGCGGAGGGAGCTAGATCTGGTGAATAAGGTGGGTGGTCAACCAGCTGGAAGCCTAGCTCCACCAGTTTTGTCGTGGTCGCTTGTGCAGTGTGAGAGGAAGTGTTGTCTTGCAGGAACAAGATTCCTTTGGACAGCTTGCTGCGCCTTTTGGCCTTCAGGGCTGCCTTCAATTGGTCCAAATGTTCAATATAATACCTTGCATTGATGGTGGAACCATTTTGAAGGTAGTCCACTAGCAGCACGCCCTCCTTATCCCAGAACACAGACGCCATCACCTTACTGGCTGATTTTTGCACCCTGAACTTCTTTGGGCGAGGAGAACCACTGTGCCTCCACTCTTCTGACTGCTCCTTGGTTTCAGGCTCATACAAATAAATCCAGGTCTTATCCATAGTGACCAGTCGATCCAGGAAGTTCTTATCAGCCTGGAAATGCTGACAATTGGACCGGGAAGTATTCACTCGCATGCTTTTCTGATCTGTTGTCAAACATTTGGGGACCCACTTTGCAGATAGCTTCTTCATGTTCATGGATAATGACACAAACACCTTCACGAGAAATCCCCATGATGTCTGCTATTCCTTTAGCTGAAATTTGCCAAATCTCCAGTATGAGGTTGTGCACAGCATTGACGATCTCCGGAACAACAACCTCTCTCGGTCGTCCAGGACGTTCCTCATCATTGGTGCTGAAGTGGCCGGTTTTAAATTTAGCAACCCAGTTCTTAACTGTAGAATATGAAAGGCATTGATCCCCCAAGGTCTGCGACATATCACCAGGAATATCCTTCACGGACTTTCCTTGCAGAAACAAGAATTGTATCACTCCTCTGCTCTCACTTGCTGTGAATATCGCCTTACACCCCGCCATTTTGTTTTCCCACATGCCTAGATCACTGTTGCCATAAGCTACAAACACAAAATTTTGAAAACATATATTAGACACTAAAGGCTTTTGTGTGATGTAACATTCGTTACCATAGAAACAAAAAAGAACACAAAGCCAAAGACTTATCGGCAGCCCCTCATGTGTGTATGTATATATATGTAGATATATATATATATATATATATATTTATATATCTATCTATATATAGATAGATAGATATATACGGTCTCATTAATCTAAACTGTCTTGGTTGCCCATAGCAACCAAACAGAGCTCAGCTTTCCCTTTCTAGAGTGGTTTAATAGCTGAAAGTTGAGCTGTGATTGGTTGCAATATGGGCAACAAAGTCAGCTTTAATATTAGACAGTTTTGATAAATGAACACATAAGAGCTGTTCTGAAACTTCCTGGTCAACTGGCGGTCTATACCATACTCTACTCTTTCCAGAAGCATCCAGTTATATTCTAAAATATTGTCCACTGTGCTTTTTAGTATAGCTAAAAAATGGCATGTTGATGTATACAGCCAATGTATGATAGAAGAACACAATTTTGGCATATGTACCTCTATGGTTACATTAGATTTATACATTGGAAGCTTTTCCTCATGCATACACTGAACTTTCTAAGTCAATATATGCACTGCACTCCTATATATTTATATTGCTAATATTGCATGCAGGTGGATCAAAAGATATGCTAATATATTTAATAAGTTCCATTTTGTGGATGAAAGTTTTTTAAAGCCATAATTATATAGGCTAGAGAGACACATCCCCTTGTCAAGGTATGTTTGTTTTATATTTTCCTTTAGGGGATGGGACTGTTTTAATAATGTAGTTGAGCCATATTATAACTTCATATGATGAGCCTAAATTAAAGGTCTACTTTTTCCCCGGAAAGAGCGCCGCTCTCGTTTGTGGGCTGTGCCTGCTATTGCAGCTCACTTGTGCCACTTGGTTGCGTTTTTGGACTATTCCTAATATATTTTATTTCTGAAAAGACTCTAAGCAGATTAAGCACTACTAACGTGCTATGGGAGAGGTTGCATTTCAGCTTGATCAAAGAAATATTGGATGGATGTTTGCAGAGTATGGACGGCTTTAGGGATTTTTCGTTTCAAATATCAAAGAGCAGATATTCCAGGTGCATTGCATATCTGATATATTTACAGAACACTTATTATATCAATTTCGTAGCGCTTCTTTCTAGTTTCATACTGCATGAATGTCTACCAACAAATGAATATTGTATATTGTCAGCTTATTATAAGAGGGGAGTGAGGGGGACAAAAACAAATGTAATACATTTACTATAAATGCAGATAATACATTCTACATTTTCCCATTGCTTATATAGCACCAATGTATTCAGCAGCCCTGTACACATGTTGCCATAACTCACATTTGTCAATCTCTTCATAGAGCTCAAAATCTAAATTTCTTACCTCACACACGCATGGTAGGGCCAGTTTTGTAGAAAGTCATTTAACAAATAAGGATAGTTTTGGAGTATAGGAGAAAACTGGACTTGGAGGAAACCCACAGAACCTCCTAATCATAATTGGACTTAGAGAAAGTAAATGATAACTTTATAACTGTTCTGCTTTTTTTCCGGGGCAGCTAACTTCCAGCCCCCTGATGGGCAAAGTGGATGAGGTTGAAGGAAGCAAATTGTTTGAAAGGCGGCACAGACTCTTGAATATCCTAAAACATTTTGGCTGTGACAGGGTACTTAAGGATTGTCCACAATTCAGAGCCGATCAGCTAGCATCTTAGCATTGGTGTTAGTAAAACCGATGATGCCTCAATATTTGCTTTATCTCTCCTGCAGATCAGTTGGTTCAAAGAGAGGGCAGCGGACATGGATTCAGCTGGTGTAAAGTGTCCAAAACATCTTTGGGCCCTCAGGCAGAGCTAACTTATCAGTTGTTGTCACGTTCAGTAGCTCTAAAGACATAGAGATTATAACTAGAGATGAGCGAACGTACTCGTCCGAGCTTGATATTCGTGCGAATATTAGGGTGTTCGGGATGCTCGTCACTCGTAACGAGTACCACGCGGTGTTCCGGTTACTTTCAGTTTCCTCTCTGAGACGTTAGCGCGCTTTTCTGGCCAATTGAAAGACAGGGAAGGCATTACAACTTCCCCCTGTGACGTTCAAGCCCTATACCACCCCCCTGCTGTGAGTGGCTGGGGCGATCAGATGTCACCCGAGTATAAAAATCGGCCCCTCCCGCGGCTCGGCTCAGATGCCTTGTGAGTTAGCTGAGGGACAGTGGTATCGTGCTGGAGCTGCTGTAGGGAGAGCGTTAGGAGTTAGTGTAGGCTTCAAGAACCCCAACGGTCCTTCTCAGGGCCACATCTAATAGTGTGCAGTACTGTGTTAGCACTGTATTTTTTATTTTTTTTTCAAAATTGGATCTGCAGAGCATTGCGCCCTGCAATAGGGACAGAAGTGGTGGTTAGGCAGGGAGAGTGTTAGCAGTGAGTGTAGGCTTCAAGAACCCCAACGGTCCTTTCTAGGGCCACATCTATCCGTGTGCAGTACTGTCCAGGCTGCTGTTAGCAGTGTTGCATTTTTTTTTTTTTTCTCAAAACCGGCTGTGCAGACCATTGCACCCGGCATTAATACTACAGGGATAGAAATGTGTAGGCAGGGCCAGAAGACATACATTATTCATTGAATAGACGCAGTGTGGCTTTTCCTTTGAAAAACAAGGGAAAAAATTCTATTTCGCCTGCCTCTGACAGTCCTCAGGGCTCTGGGTACGTGTGTGCTGCGTGCAGAACGTTAAAAAAAATCAGACGCAGCCAGCTACGTTTTACTGCAGGCTTGCACCAATTTTTTTCCTGCATGGGAAATCCCTGATCTGCTGGAGCGAATAACTTTGCATCACTGCAGTTCTCTGACACATTTGCAGGGCCACAACACAGTTATTAAACTTAGTAGTATTCATTGAATACACGCAGTGTGGCTTGTCCTTTGAAAAACAAGGGAAAAAATTCTATTTTGGCTGCAGGCTTGCGCCAATTTCTTTCCTGCATGGGAAATCCCTGATCTGCTGGAGCGAATAACTTTGCATCACTGCAGTTCTCTGACACATTTGCAGGGCCACAATACAGTTATTAAACTTAGTAGTATTCATTGAATACACGCAGTGTGGCTTGTCCTTTGAAAAATAAGGGAAAAAATTCTATTTCGCCTGCCTCTGACAGTCCTCAGGGCTCTGGGTACGTGTGTGCTGCGTGCAGAACGTTAAAAAAAATCAGACGCAGCCAGCTACGTTTTACTGCAGGCTTGCGCCAATTTTTTTCCTGCATGGGAAATCCCTGATCTGCTGGAGCGAATAACTTTGCATCACTGCAGTTCTCTGACACATTTGCAGGGCCACAACACAGTTATTAAACTTAGTAGTATTCATTGAATACACGCAGTGTGGCTTGTCCTTTGAAAAACAAGGGAAAAAATTCTATTTTGGCTGCAGGCTTGCGCCAATTTCTTTCCTGGCTTGGAAATCACTGGTAATACAGCATGCTGAGGGGTAGGGGTAGGCCGAGAGGACGTGGACGCGGCCGAGGACGCGTAGGCCCAAGTCAGGGTGTGGGCACAGGCCGAGCTTCTGATCCAGGTGTGTCGCAGCCGACTGCTGCGCGATTAGGAGAGAGGCACGTTTCTGGCGTCCCCACATTCATCGCCCAATTAATGGGTCCATGCGGGAGACCTTTATTAGAAAATGAGCAGTGTGAGCAGGTCCTGTCGTGGATGGCAGAAAGTGCTTCGAGCAAGCTATCATCCACCCAGAGTTCTGCGCCGTCCAGTGCTGCAAATCCGAATCCTCTGTCTGCTGCTCCTCCTTCCTCCCAGCCTCCTCACTCCACTACAATGACACATGCTCAGGAGCGGGAAGACTCCCAGGAACTGTTCTCGGGCCCCTGCTCAGATTGGGCAGCAGTGGTTCCTCTCCCACCAGATGAGTTTATCGTCACTGATGCCCAACCATTGGAAAGTTCCCGGGGTCCGGGGGATGAGGCTGTGGACTTCCGGCAACTGTCTCAAGACCTTTCAGTGGGTGAGGAGGACGATGACGATGAGACACAGTTGTCTTGCAGTGAGGTAGTAGTAAGGGCAGTAAGTCCGAGGGAGGAGCGCACAGAGGATTCGGAGGAAGAGCAGCAGGACGATGAGGTGACTGACCCCACCTGGTGTGCAACGCCTACTCAGGACAGGTCTTCAGAGGGGCAGGCAAGGGCAGCAGCAGGGCAGGTTGCAAGAGGCAGTGCGGTGGCCAGGGGTGGAGGCAGGGCCAGACCGAATAATCCACCAACTGTTTCCCAAAGCGCACCCTCGCGCCATGCCACCCTGCAGAGGCCGAGGTGCTCTAAGGTCTGGCAGTTTTTCACAGAGACGCCTGACGACCGACGAACAGTGGTGTGCAACCTTTGTCGCGCCAAGATCAGCCGGGGAGCCACCACCAACAGCCTCACCACCACCAGCATGCGCAGACATATGATGGCCAAGCACCCCACAAGGTGGGACGAAGGCCGTTCACCGCCTCCGGTTTGCACCGCTGCCTCTCCCCCTGTGCCCCAACCTGCCACTGAGATCCAACCCCCCTCTCAGGACACAGGCACTACCGTCTCATGGCCTGCACCCACACCCTCACCTCCGCTGTCCTCGGCCCCATCCACCAATGTCTCGCACCGCACAGTCCAGCCGTCGCTAGCGCAAGTGTTGGAGCGCAAGCGCAAGTACGCCGCCACGCACCCACACGCTCAATCGTTAACCGTCCACATAGCCAAATTTATCAGCCTTGAGATGCTGCCGTATAGGGTTGTGGAAACGGAGGCTTTCAAAGCTATGATGGCGGCGGCGGCCCCGCGCTACTCAGTTCCCAGTCGCCACTACTTTTCCCGATGTGCCGTCCCAGCCCTGCACGACCACGTCTCCCGCAACATTGTACGCGCCCTCACCAATGCGGTTAGTGGCAAGGTCCACTTAACTACGGACACGTGGACAAGCACAGGCGGGCAGGGCCACTACATCTCCCTGACGGCACATCGGGTGAATTTAGTGGAGGCTGGGACAGAGTCAGAGCCTGGGACCGCTCACGTCCTACCCACCCCCAGAATTGCGGGCCCCAGCTCGGTGGTGGTATGTTCGGCGGTGTATGCTTCTTCCACTAAAGCCCCCTCCTCCTCCTCCTCCTCATCTCTGTCTCGCAATCTAGATGTGTCAGCAGCAGCAGGACGTCGCCAGCAGTCGGTGTCGCGCGGCGTGGCAGCACAGCGGTGGGCAAGCGTCAGCAGGCCGTGCTGAAACTACTCAGCTTAGGAGATAGGAGGCACACGGCCCACGAACTGCTGCAGGGTCTGACAGAGCAGACCGACCGTTGGCTTGTGCCGCTGAGCCTCCAACCGGGCATGGTCGTGTGTGACAACGGCCGTAACCTGGTGGCGGCTCTGCAGCTCGGTAGCCTCACGCACGTGCCATGCCTGGCCCACGTCTTTAATTTGGTGGTTCAGCGCTTTCTGAAAAGCTACCCACGCTTGTCAGACCTGCTCGTAAAGGTGCGCCGGCTCTGCGCACATTTTCGCAAGTCCCACACGGACGCTGCCACCCTGCGCACCCTGCAACATCGGTTTAATCTGCCAGTGCACCGACTGCTGTGCGACGTGCCCACACGGTGGAACTCTACGCTCCACATGTTGGCTAGGCTCTATGAGCAGCGTAGAGCTATAGTGGAATACCAACTCCAACATGGGCGGCGCAGTGGGAGTCAGCCTCCTCAATTCTTTTCAGAAGAGTGGGCCTGGTTGGCAGACATCTGCCAGGTCCTTCGAAACTTTGAGCAGTCTACCCAGGTGGTGAGCGGCGATGCTGCAATCATTAGCGTCACCATTCCTCTGCTATGCATCTTGAGAAGTTCCCTGCAAACCATAAAGGCAGCCGCTTTGCGCTCGGAAACAGAGCCGGGGGAAGACAGTATGTCGCTGGATAGTCAGAGCACCCTCCTGTCTATATCTCAGCGCGTTCAGGAGGAGGAGGAGGAGCATGAGGAGGATGAGGAGGAGGGGGAAGAGACAGCTTGGCCCACTGCTGACGGTACCCATGCTGCTTGCCTGTCATCATTTCAGCGTGTATGGCCTGAGGAGGAGGAGGAGAAGGAGGAGGATCCTGAAAGTGATCTTCCTAGTGAAGACAGCCATGTGTTGCGTACAGGGACCCTGGCACACATGGCTGACTTCATGTTAGGATGCCTTTCTCGTGACCCTCGCGTTACACGCATTCTGGCCACTACGGATTACTGGGTGTACACACTGCTCGACCCACGCTATAAGGAGAACCTTCCCACTCTCATTCCCGAAGAGGAAAGGGGTTCGAGAGTGTTGCTATACCACAGGACCCTGGCGGACAAGCTGATGGTAAACTTCCCATCCGACAGCGCTAGTGGCAGAAGGCGCAGTTCCGAGGGCCAGGTAGCAGGGGAGGTGCGTAGATCGAGCAGCATGTACAGCCCAGGCAGTGCAACAGTCTTTAAGGGCCTGGACAGCTTTATGGCTCCCCAGCAAGACTGTGTCACCGCTCCCCAGTCAAGGCTGAGTCGGCGGGAGCACTGTAAAAGGATGGTGAGGGAGTACGTAGCCGATCGCACGACCGTCCTCCGTGACGCCTCTGCCACCTACAACTACTGGGTGTCGAAGCTGGACACGTGGCCTGAACTAGCGCTGTATGCCCTGGAGGTGCTTGCTTGTCCTGCGGCTAGCGTCTTGTCGGAAAGGGTGTTTAGTGCGGCTGGGGGAATCATCACAGATAAGCGTACCCGCCTGTCAACCGACAGTGCCGACAGGCTAACACTCATCAAGATGAACAAAGCCTGGATTTCCCCAGACTTCTCTTCTCCACCAGCGGACAGCAGCGATACGTAAGCAATACGTAGGCTGCACCCGCGGATGGAAGCTACGTTCTCTCTCACCATCCAAAACGGGGACATTTCTGCTTCATCAATCTGTGTCTAATATTCCTCCTCCTCCTCCTCCTGAAACCTCACGTAATCACGCTGAACGGGCAATTTTTCTTAGGGCCACAAGGCTCACTCATATAATTTTTCTAAAAATTTTTTATACGTTTCAATGCTCTTAAAAGCGTTGGAACTTTAACTTGAACCAATTTTTCGTTAAACTGGGCTGCCTCCAGGCCTAGTTACCACTTAAGCCACATTAACCAAAGCGATTAATGGCTTTCACCTGCCATCTTGGTTGGGCATGGCCAATTTTTACTGAGGTACATTAGTACTGTTGGTACACCAATGTTTTGGGGCCCTCACCTACAGTGTAATCATAGCAATTTGTATGTTCTTCGCCTGCACTCATGGTACAGAAGTGTGTGTGGGGTTGGCCTACACTTTAGCTACATAAATGTAACTTGGGCCTTGGCTATACTGCAGCTACTGAAATGGAACTAAGACTGTGCTCCCACTATACTGCTGCTTCGGAATTGTTCCTGGGGCCTGTGTAGGCTGCTACAATGACTTAAATGGAACTAAGACTATGCTCCTCCTATACTGCTGCTTCGGAATTGTTCCTGGGGCCTGTGTAGGCTGCTACAATGACTTAAATGGAACTAAGACTATGCTCCTCCTATACTGCTGCTTCGGAATTGTTCCTGGGGCCTGTGTAGGCTGCTACTATTACTGAAATGGAACGAAGACTGCGCTCCCACTATACTGCTGCTTCGGAATTGTTACTGGGGCCTGTGTAGGCTGCTACTATTGCTGAAATGGAACTAAGACTGTGCTCCCCCTATAATGCTGCTAGTGATATGTTAGTGGGGCCTGTCGCTAATGCTACGGCTGAAATGTGACTAATTCTGGGCTCTGCCTATACCGCTGCTAATGGTATGTCTCTGGGGTGTGGAAACAGAGGCTTCCCAAAGACATGATGGCGGCAAGGCCATTTCCCACCAACGCTGTTACTGTTAAGGTGCATATAACCACGGACACGTGGAGAGGACACGTAGTGCCTCCAAAACATCCCCCGCCACGGCCCACTTAATCCTGGCCACATTCCGAAAACCAACAAAATAAAACCGCGCTACTAGGTCCGCAGTCACCACCACATTACCACCAACGCGGTTACTGTTAAGGTACATATTACCAGTCTGACTGGGGCATGCAGTGTGGGCCGAAGCCCACCTGCATTAAGCACGACATTACTACCTCAGCTGTGTTGGGCAATGCAATGGGATATTTCTATGTACCGCCGGTGGCTTCCTGGCACCCACCCATGCTGTGGGTCCACAGGGAATTATAAATGCATCTGTTTCCACTTGTAAAGAACCCCAGTCTGACTGGGGCATGCAGTGTGGGCCGAAGCCCACCTGCATTAAGCACGACATTACTACCTCAGCTGTGTTGGGCAATGCAATGGGATTTTTCTATGTACCGCCGGTGGCTTCCTGACACCCACCCATGCTGTGGGTCCACAGGGAATTATAAATGCATCTGTTTCCACTTGTAAAGAACCCCAGTCTGACTGGGGCATGCAGTGTGGGCCAAAGCCCACCTGCATTAAGCACGACATTACTACCTCAGCTGTGTTGGGCAATGCAATGGGATATTTCTATGTACCGCCGGTGGCTTCCTGGCACCCACCCATGCTGTGGGTCCACAGGGAATTATAAATGCATCTGTTTCCACTTGTAAAGAACCCCAGTCTGACTGGGGCATGCAGTGTGGGCCGAAGCCCACCTGCATTAAGCACGACATTACTACCTCAGCTGTGTTGGGCAATGCAATGGGATATTTCTATGTACCGCCGGTGGCTTCCTGGCACCCACCCATGCTGTGGGTCCACAGAGAATTATAAATGCATCTGTTTCCACTTGTAAAGAACCCCAGTCTGACTGGGGCATGCAGTGTGGGCCGAAGCCCACCTGCATTAAGCACGACATTACTACCTCAGCTGTGTTGGGCAATGCAATGGGATATTTTTGTGTATCGCCGGTGGGTTCCAGGGAGCCACCCATGCTGTCGGTCGACAGGGACTTCACAATAGGGAGTTGTACCTGCCTGTGTCTATGAATTAAAAAGCCCGGTCTGACTGGGGCATGCAGAGACACCTTGACAGAATGAATAGTGTGTGGCACATAGGTTCCCCATTGCTATGCCCACGTGTGCAGCTCCTGATGGCGGTGGCACAGGATTCTATTTCTCATTGCTTCTGTACAGCATTGTGGGCTATCGCCCCGCCCCTTTTAAAGAGGGTCGCTGCCTAGCCGTGCCAACCCTCTGCAGTGTGTGCCTGCGGTTCCTCCTCATGGCAGACGCACTTCTAAATAGACATGAGGGTGGTGTGGCATGAGGGCAGCTGAAGGCTGCGCAGGGACACTTTGGTGTGCGCTGTGGGGGGGTGGGGGGGCGGTTGGGCAGCATGTAACCCAGGAGAAGTGGCAGTGGAGTGTCATACAGGCAGTGATTGTGCTTTGTTGGAGGTAGTGTGGTGCTTAGCAAAGGTATGCCATGATAATGAGGGCTTTTCAGAAGTAAAAGTTGTTGGGAGTGGGGGGGGAGGCACTCTTGCCGCTATTGTGGCTTAATAGTGGGACCTGTGAACTTGAGATGCAGCCCAACATGTAGCCCCTCGCCTGCCCTATCCGTTGCTGTGTCGTTCCCATCACTTTCTTGAATTGCCCAGATTTTCACACAAGGAAACCTTAGCGAGCATCGGCGAAATACAAAAATGCTCGGGTCGCCCATTGACTTCAATGGGGTTCGTTACTCGAAACGAACCCTCGAGCATCGCGAAAAGTTCGTCCCGAGTAACGAGCACCCGAGCATTTTGGTGCTCGCTCATCTCTAATTATAACGCTGCATGGGAAGTTTGGAGGTGCTTCTGTGAAGAAAGAGCGCTGGATGTGTGATCACAGGATGTGAATATGTTTATTGCTTTTCTGTGGAACCAGATAAAGTCAGGTCTATCGTACAATTCTATTTTGAAATTGTTGGGCATAGTGTTTTTTCGAAAGGGGTTGGGGTTACTACCGATCAATTCCTTTCAACAAATTAGAGTATTGATCCAGGGTTATAAATCGATTGATTTTGCCAAGGATCAAAGTGCTGCCATTACATTTAGCCTATTGAGCAAAAATTGGTGGTGGTCCTGCCGGAGGTTTGCAGCTCTAGTTTTGAAGTTAAAGGGGTTGTCCCGCGCCGAAACGGTTTGTTTTTTTTTCAACAGCCCCCCCGTTCGGCGCGAGACAAACCCGATGCAGGGACCTAAAAAAAAATCCGCACAGCGCTTACCTGAATCCCCGCGCTCCGGTGACTTCTTACTTACCGGCTGAAGATGGCCGCCGGGATCTTCTCCCTCGGTGGACCGCAGGGCTTCTGTGCGGTCCATTGCCAATTCCAGCCTCCTGATTGGCTGGAATCGGCACGTGACGGGGCGGAGCTACACGGAGCCGCTCTCCGGCACGAGCGGCCCCATTGAGAAAAGAAGAAGACCGGACTGCGCAAGCGCGTCTAATCCGGCGATTAGACGCTGAAAATTAGACGGCACCATGGAGACGAGGACGCTAGCAACGGAACAGATAAGTGAATAATTTCTGATAACTTCTGTATGGCTCATAATTAATGCACAATGTATATTACAAAGTGCATTAATATGGCCATACAGAAGTGTATAGACCCACTTGCTTTCGCGGGACAACCCCTTTAAGCTATTTCAGTGCGCCTTTTTATTAGCTTTTTTCAGGGTATTGCGATGTGAAGAGTTTTTAGCACCCTCGAAGACAGTTTTTTTTGTCACTTTTGGTCTCAGACGTTTCGGAGCACGGGGCTTTTGTTAAGATATTTTTAAGACACACAAAAACTGATAAATTGGGTAGAGGTGTACGGATTTGTATTTCTCAGAACCCCTGTCTTGGGTTGTGCCCGGTTCAGGATTTAAGAGGGTTCTTGGAAATATGTCCGATGCAAGCAGGGTCATTGCTATGTCATGCGGATGGTTTGTCTTTATCGCGCTTCCAGTTTATGGGGGTGTTAAAAAAATGTTTCGCCGAGGTGGGTTGCAGTTCTGTGAAGGTAACGGATCATTCTTTTCGAATTGGAGCAGCTATGGAAGCTGCAAGATTGGGTTTGAGTGAGGAAGGGATTAAGAGGTTGGGGAGATAGGGTTCTGATCGTTCCAAATTATATATCCGTCCATTTAATATTGCTATGTATTTGTTTTTCTTTTAGAATTGCAAAGAATGGTAATTTGGATAGTTGGACATTCCTTTATTCACTAGGCTTATCAAAGAGCAGTGGACAGATGCTACACTGATAACCTGGGGTTGGACGCCACATAGGGGATTTTGGTGTGGAGTCAGGAGGATGCGTTGGCTCTTGCTGGAGACATTGTTGTCAGAACAGAGAGAAGTGCTGCTAGACCCTAGCATTCTTGTGATTCACTTGGGTGGGAATGACACTGGGAAGAAAAGGACATTTGATTTGATGTGGGATATCCGTAAAAAGCTATGGTGGGTCAGTTCCAGTTTTCCTGAAGTCATGATTGTGATCTCAGAGATAGTACCTAGGCTGATTTTTTCAGGTATTTTTCTGTCTTTTTCAGGTATTTATGTCTAGAAAAAATATGGAAAGACTAAATAGAGCCTTAGAAAAATGGCTACCAACAGTGGGCTGCTTTTTCAGTTTGGCACACAGAGTTAGAGGGATTTGGGGTTGGATTATTTAGGGCGGATGGGGTCCATCTGTGAAAAATGGGATTGAACATTTTCCACATGGAATTCCAAGGCATGATAGAACGGGCTGCAGTTCTGTTGGAGGGGCCATGCCATAGTTATGTCATGGCCTAGTGTTATTGCTCCCCGCCATCTGCAGGTGGGCATAAAAGGTGATGTAAAGTTTGGTTGGTTGTTAGTAGACCAGGTTTATAAAACCATGTCTACTCAGTATATATATTTATTTGAGGAATTGAGTTAATGTTAACCCCGTTTAAAATAAATACCGTGGCCATTAAATTCCATATGGTTTCTGTGTCTTTATTTTAGGTATAAGTTATGTAGTTAAAAAATAGAGCATAAGATTCCATGTACGGCCAAAGGACATTAAGGTCCTGGAGCCTCATGGAATCTTAGCAAGAGGTTAGGTGTAGTAAAGTATATGGAGGTTTAGCTTTAGGCAGGGGGGGGGGGGGGAGATAAATGGTTGTCAGCGTAAAGTTCATTCCAGGGTCAGTAGGGTAATGGCTGAAAAATGCCAGAGATGATTGAGAAGACTGGTGAGCCCTAGTTACGGGAGTTGATTGGTCCAGTTAAAACGGTGGGAGCAAGCCTGGAGAGTATTCCAGAGGGGTGCTAGCCGGCAACAAGAACAGGATTGGAGAACGAATGCTATTGGATGAAGTGGATATGGTTATAAGGAGGTGCAGGCAAGATGGGGATGTCAGATTTTCTACATTACAGCAAGTTGTCCTGCCCTCCTGCACTTTTTTTGTGTGGTTTGTTTTTAATCGATCATGGGCATTTTTAAATGGGAGATTGCCGCCCGCCTTCTGCGGTTGGGCATAAAAGGGGAAGTAAAGTTTGGTTGGTTGGTTGTTAGTAGACTGGGTTTATAGGACCATGTCTATTCAGTACATACATTTACTTGAGGAACTGAGTTAATGTTAACCCTGTTTAAAATAAATACCGCGGCCATTAAATTCCATATGGTTTCTATGTCTTTATTTTAGGTATAGGTTATGTACCGTATATACCGGCGTATAAGACGACTTTTGAACCCCGAAAAATCTGCTCTGCAGTCGGGGGTCGTCTTATGCGCCGGTAATACAAAAAAAAAAATAGTGTAAAAAAAAATAATTCATTACTCACCTCCCCCGGCGTTCTGTCGCGCTCCGGCAGGATGTCGCTCGCTCCGGCAGGCTGTCGCTCGCTCCTCGTCCCCGGCGCAGCATAGCTTTCTGAATGCGGGGCTTGAAATCCCCGCTTCCCGAAAGCTAATACACACGCCGGCAGCCATGACAGCATTGAATGGCTGTGATTGGCTGAAGGCGCACGTGTTAGCAATCACACCCATTCAATGATGTCATTGAATAGTGTGATTGGCTGAAGCCACGTGTGCTTTAGCCAATCACAGCCATTCAATGATGTCATGGCTGCCGGCGTGTGTATTAGCTTTCTGGAAGCCGGGATTTCAAGCCCCGCATTCAGAAAGCTATGCTGCGCCGGGGACGAGGAGCGAGCGACAGCCTGCCGGAGCGAGCGACATCCTGCCGGAGCGCGACAGAACGCCGTGGGAGGTGAGTAATGAATTTTTTTTTTTTTCTCCACTGTATACCGGCGTATAAGGTGACAGTTGGGGGGTCGTCTTATACGCCCCGTCGCCTTATACGCCGGTATATACGGTAGTTTAAATAGAGCTTAAGATTCCATGTATTGCGGTAGTGTTTATGGCCTCTTTCACATGAGCGCCATTTTTCTGTAAAGTTAGCTGCGCAAAAAAAGCGCAACTATTTCTGCCAAAAATCAGATGAACAAAGTATAGCCGCAACCAGGTTGCGGCTATTATTCCTGATTTTTCCATCCATTCACATGGCTGGCTGCAGGGAAAACACGCTGTGTCCCCGAAGTCCCTTGATCAGCAGAACTACTAATAATGACTTTTAAATCCCTCATTAGAGGCATCTGTAAGTGTTTAGCAGTGCTAAACTCCCTCCCCTTCCCTTTTTCTGACAGCTCCCATAGGAGTCTAAGGAGCCTCCAGCGTTTTTCGGACCAAAGACAGAGTAAGACCAATATTTTTTTTCAGCAACGTAGAATTTCAGTCGCTGAAACAGTGCTTATATGCTGTATTTTTCAGTCCGATTCTATTTGCGTGCCAAAAAAATCATTTGTCTGAATGAATCCATAGGAAACCATTGCTTCTGATAGTCGCAATTTTTTTGTGCGGTGAAGTTTGCCTAGAAATGACGATCATGTGAAAGAGACCTCAGACTGTAGGAAATTCTTGAAGAAGATGATAGGAAAAGCAGATGACAAGAAACCGAGAAGAAGAACTTGTGAGGACCATAGACTGCCTGTGGGCAGATAAGTGACAGGTTTGAAGATTATGGTGCTTCAACATGAACATTATAAGAATCAGCAAACTGTGGTATATTGGCACCACCAGAGAAAATTATTCCAAGGGTCCGCAAGCTAGCAATGTTCTGATGTCCAGTATCAAACAGATGAAAACAAAGACAAGACTGCAGCACTCGTCTGATCAGCTTATCAGTAAAGAGTGCTGAGAGTTGGACCCCCACCAATCTAAAACTGATGGCCTATCATCTCCATAAAAAGTGGACATCCAGTATGTGTATTAAAGTAGACAGACATGCTGTATGTGAGTCTATGTGTATATGCTGTATACATGTGCTATGAGTATAAGCCTGTCTTTCACAGTACATATGTGTTAATAATGGTACACTAGTCGCTGTTTGACCATATAGGAAGATCCCTGCACTCAAACCTCCTGCCAGCCTAGTTGTGGACTAGTGATTGGAATATCAGACAGTACCAGAGTCTGAGGAGGTGAGTAAACCACTGGATACCAAGTACTTGACGAATGTGCCCATTAAGGCTACATTCGCAATGCTTTCATATGCTCTATTCAGAGCCCCTGTCAGCAGTGTCAACAAATTTAACAGGAAGAATAGTGCTGCATACAGGACGATTTTTCAGAACTAGGGAAACCACAATGGAATTGCAAGACCCAGTGTAGGTCATTTGGGTCCATCGAGAGTCAGTAGTATTTTTTGTGAGATGGATCCCGCATTGTGCCATTGTTTTCACTATAATTCTAATTGCCAAAGGCAAAACATACCCATAGGTAATATCCCCTAAAATATAATATAAATACTTGCTTATTCAAAAAAGACAAATACAACATCGAATGATATTTAAAATAAAGGGGTAAATGGTGGTAGCAATGAGATGTGGCCAGCAGTCATCAATTAGTATCATGTGTGTAATTGTGCATATACAAACTAAAACATAGGCATGGATGGCCAACTTCCAAAAGCCTATGTGGAAATGAATAAGTCTGCACCACCAGGGGAGGCTACTGACTATAGATTAGATTTTAATAGGGTTTTAATAGACTTTTTGGATTTTGGATTCAGGGTTTTCCTAGGGGGTTTTCTCTTTCTGCCATTATACAATGGTGCCATCTGCTGGCTAGAGCCAGTACTGCGGTATGTGACATGCTGGAGAGGCCCCTGACAACAGAGTGGCCAGTAATCTAGAGTAAGAATACCCTGCCGGACGTCTTCCGACATCGGAGCTGTACAGCCTTCATTCAAAATGTCTTTGGACATCAGACAGTGGATTGGAAAGGGTTAAGGCTGGAGTCACATGAGATGGAATTCTTGTGGAATGTTCATAGCGGGACTGTATGGGAATTCTGCGACTTTCTGCAGCCGAAAGGCTGCTTCAAAACCTGTGCCATTTGGCATGGGTTTTGAAGCAGCTTTTCAGCCTGTATTCTGCTGTGAAAATCTCTCCCCATAGAGAGAAGAGAGTCCACAGTGGAAAAAGCGCTGAAATTGACAGATCGCAAATGTGAATTATGCGCCATCAGTCAGTTTCCACGCAGTCATCTGCAGCGGACTGTCAGCAGCGCGTGATTGAAATTTTCGCAAATCTGGTCCACTTTGCTGCTTAGTTTCAGTTTTAAAAATACATGCGGAATTTCTATATGGAGGGAATACATGCGGAATTTCCATTTGTCAGTGAAGGCGTCTAGTTTACCACCTTGAATTGCTATTATTTGTTTGTGTAGACAGTTTTTTTTAAAACTATTAGTATATCTTCTATGGAAAACATGGAGGCGAAGAAACAGATAGAAAATTGGAAGTTGTCTTTCTTTCTGAGCAACCAATCATATTCAATACTCCTTACTACTTATTACTTATTTAGTGTTTTCAGTTAATAACCTACTTCAACAGTGTGACAGCAAAATGATAATTAATTTTACATATTCCTAAACACAAGGTCTAAATATCCTAAATCAATGTAGAAATCTCGTTCTCAGCACTGCCGGTGCCACTCCCTTAGGGGTTTTTCGCTCTATTTACAAAGTATACAATTTTTTTTTAGCAAACTGCAGAAATTACATGCATCTGGAGGACATCCCTAAAGAGTAGGAATACAGAGAGCATCAGATGACTAAATCTTTACACTTCGGAGGAAGAAGATGACTGGCGACTGGCTTCTCCAAGCCTGACCTGTAGACATCCGCACATTTGTAGCCCTCAGATTCTACACATTTTGGGTTCATTACAAAATAAATGAAACAAGAAGGCTGCGTTAATTCTGTTTAGCAAACAATGTCACTCTGAATAGAGCATTTGAAAAGCTGGCAGCTGCTACTGTGCAAATTGTTTTCTGATTGATTTGTAATTTTGTGAGTGCTTTATTGACTGCCATACACAGAACATATTGGATCAAGAGTATTTAGGAAAGTTATATTGAATTTGGCAGGATGAGAGCCAAATAAAGATAGATGTAAATGAACAGTAGTTGGACTTCACTGACAGATGTTTTCTCTTATAATTTAGTTAAAGGGATTATGCAAAGAAATAATATGAAGAGAGACATATATACCTGGTTTGCTATATACCACTATTTTCTTCTACTTTCACTCTTCTCTGGTTCCTTTACTGATCTATCTGGTTACAATGCTCCACACACAGAAAATTATAATTACAGCATATTGGCCAACTTCAACTGGCCACATCCTATTCCTGGTCTGGCTCTGATTATATGTATGATGACAATTAACATTTTGCTCTTAGCATGTCCCACACATTTTGAAAGTATTCTGGAATCCAGAACTTCAAAATTTACTTGCAGCAAAGTCCAAACCTCCTTGAGGAGATAAAAAGTGAAAATTAAGAATCCTCTATACTCATACAAATCCTGCACTTTATCTCCTGTATTTTATATACTAGAGCAACATGGCCTGTGTTGTATTTGCCTTTTCTGCTTCCCTTGGCTATGTTACATTAAAAAAATCAGTTTATGTACCCTACCATAATACTAAGTATGGGGGGACGTCACTTTGGGAGTGGGGATCTGAAGTTAGTAGCAGTTACTTTAAGTTTTCAAGTTGTGAGGTGGGGCCTCCATGAGTGTGACTTGTTCTTGGTCTTTCAAAATGTTTAGGTAGGTGGCATGTGATAAAGTAACTTCCACATGAATGCTAGGATCCAAGGTTTCCTCAGCAGAACATTATCTATAGTCTCATTCTCTCTCTTCAGTTTGTCTTCTTCCCCACCAGTACATCCTGGTACTACCTCTTCTCCAGGTAACTGGTGCACACGCATCTGGTCAATCACATGATGTAAAAGAAAACATGATTCATGAGGCCAGGCCACCTTGTAGGCACTTTTGGCAGTGTACAGGGGTCAGTTTGGGTGAGGACCTGTCAGGCATGCTACCAATTCCTGCAACTATTTTCTTATGTTTGGGGTTGCACGTCCACCATATACAGGAGTGTTGTATCTGATTAAGGTTTACATAAATATATATATATATATATATATATATATATATATATATATATATATATATATATATATATAAAGAACTAAGCCTTTAAAGGCTTAGTCATATTTTGTGTAGTTGATGGGTCACTTGTAATGGTGTACAGCATGCATACGACACACTGACCGGAGTATGTGTGTTAAGAAGTGCTCTCATGTAAATTGGGCATTCCATACATGGTATCTTCTTCTTTGCAGAGCAGAGAGTAGTCAGGGTGGAGTGCTGTTTTTGGTTGGAAGTAACAGAAAAATCCCACAAACTTGCCATTTTAGAGATGCTCTGACCCAGTTGTTTAACCATCACAATTTGGCTGTTGTGAAAGTTGCTCAGGAATAAGCACTTTCCCATTTTCCTGAATTCCAACACAACAAACTTTTACAACTGACCGTTCACTTGCAGTCTAATATAGTCCCCTAAGAAACACGCCATTGTAACAAGTTTAGGTCCTTTTACACGGAACGATTATCGTTCAAAAAAAATTCTTCAATCGAGCAAATCTTAGCGATAATCGTTCAGTGTAAATGCAGCCAACAATCGAACATAGGAATATAAATCATTCGCTTTTGTTCATCATTCATTTTATGCAAGCATAAACGATTTCTTGTTTTAAATGAACCAACTCTGACATTGTTCACTCAGTCAAACAACAAATTGACAGGCCTAAATGGACCCTTGATCAGTAACTAATCCCACCTGTCAGTTACATGTTAGATGGCTTGGCACAGGATCAATGTGACCCTTAACTGCCCCTAGAACAGGGGTTCCAAGTGTTTCTCATATTCCTGTCCTCATGACCCCCAACAGGCCATTTGAGGATATCTTACATAGAAAACACCTGTGGCAATGTCTAAGCCACTGACAATAATTACATCACCTGTGCAATACTAAGGAAATCCTGAAAACATGTAGTGAGGACTGGAGTTTGGTAAACGCTGCCCTATATGAAATAATTATAACAAATATGAATATATAGGAAAATTTAGGAAGGGAGAAAATAGCATTACATAGTACTATAAAAGTCATAAGAAAATTAAGTGCACCCTCTTTAAATTCTATGGTTTTAAACGTCAAGACATAATAAAAAAACATCTGGTCCTAAGAATGTCTTAAAAGTAGATAATAACTAATACTTGTAAAGTGTCACCACCTCTATAAAAGCAAAAGTTTTGGCAGTTTGCTGGTCTGGAGCATTCAGGTATGTGTTAAGACAATACCTAAGAGGAAATACATCAGCAATGATCTTAGAAAATAAATAGTTGATGTCCATTATTCTCAAAAGGGTTACATAGCCATTTCCAAACAATTTGGAGCCCATCATTCTACAGTGAAAAGGGTCATGCACAAGTGGAAAATATTCAAGGCAGTTGACAATGTTCTCAAGAGTGGATATCCCAGCAAATTGACCCCAAGACCACACAATGCAATGCTCAGAGAAATTGCGAAAAACCCAAGAGCTACATTTCAGACTCTTAAGACCTCAGTTAGTATGTTAAATGTTCAAGTTCATGACAGTACAATTAGAAAAATACTGAACAAAAATGGCTTGTTTGGAAGGGTTGCAGGAGAAAGCCTTTTTTTTTCTAAGAAGAACATGGCAACATGGCTAAAGTTTGCAAACTGACATGTGACACTAGACTTCTGGAACAATGTCCTTTGGACAGACAAGCCCAAAGTGGTGATGTTTGGTCATAATGCCCAGAGCCACATTTGGTGAAAACTAAACACAGCATATCAGCACAAGCACCTCATAACAACTGTCAAGCATGGTGGTGGAGGGCTAATGAATTAGACTTGTTTTGCAGGCACAGGACCTGGGCACCTTGTAGTCATTGAGTTAAGCATAAACTCCTAGAGTCAAATGTGAGATCATGTGCCTAAAAGCTGAAGCTTGGCCAAAACTAGGTCATGCAACAGAACAATGATCCCAAGAACACCAGCAAATCTACATCAGGATGACTGAAAAAAAAAGAATCAAGGTGTTGCGATAGTCCTGTCCAGACCTTAATATAATTGTAATGTTGCATTTGGATGCTAAGAGAGCAGTGCATAAATGAATGCCCAGAAACCCCAGTGAATTGAAGCAACATGGTAAAGAAGAGTGGGCCAAAATTCCTCCAGAATGTTATGAGAGATTAATAAAAGTCATACAGAAAATAATTACTTCAAGTTATTACTGTTAAAGGTGGTTCTGCAAGCAGTTGATTCCTAGGTGTACTTAATTTTTCACACACTGCTTCTGCATTTTGCTTAAATTTTGTTTAATAAATAATGATGCAGCATAATTTTCCATGTGTTGCTTTTCATCTGAGGTTGTATTTACCTCATTTTAAAACCTTTTAGGGTCCTGAAACATAAAACCATAATATTCAAACAGGGTGTACTTAGTTTGTCTCATGACTGTATATCTTGTGTAATCAATGCTTCATATGAAGCAGTGTTTCACATCCTCCTCCTGGTTTCATGTACTGTACACCCTATTCACCTGTCAGCATGAAAGCTATAAATAAAATACCCTGAAATAATCATATTCAATGTCAGGAAATGAGTCACTGTCACGATTTTTCTTGCTGTAATACTCTGACTATATGGAAGATAGGAGTCTTATATTTAAAGCCTTAACTAGTTAAAACACATTCATAATGGCAGCTTTCTTTTCTTTGATGTAATGTCATGAAGGTAAATGTACTTTGAACATGATCATTTATTGTTGATCAACACAGTAATACTATCTTTAGCATTTTATATGATTTAGGTTGTTATTATCACACAACATAATCTATTTTCTGTGACTGTTCTGAAGTCATCACACATAATAATCTGTCTTTCAGATCTCTTCCAAAAATCCGAAGATGTGAAACTAATATAGCACAATTTCTTTGCAGTTCAAAAACAGTTTCTTGTAGTTCAGACTGAAACACCCACACATGGAAGCATCAAAGACGAGAGTTAAAAATAGCAGCGGAACATTTGTGAAAAGGACAGAAGGTTTTTCAGTACCTGCAAATATACAGTGCAGCCTTTGTATCTGTAGTGCTGATTTTTGTATTAATTTAGAATATAAGGTTTGGATTACACAGCGTCTTTGGACACAATGCAGATTGTGCAGCAAAAGACCGTAGACTAGCTCTGCAATCATGTAATGTAATACAAATCAATGTAAATAGCATTGCAAGTTGCCATGACCGTGTTCCATAAATTGCCAAAAGACCTATCTTGCAGAAATTTTTGCAATTTGCAGACGCCATTTCTGGTAATGTACAGACATTTTAATTGGGTGTTTATATACAGTAGGAGAAATAAGGCTAAAAACGAAAATGAGAAGAAATATGGTCTTCCTGAACATTGGCTAAGTCTTATCTGCAGGAAGGAATAGAGCTAATGAAATAATTGCTTATATAACAGCATTCAGATGTAGCAAAGTTTAACTTTACTCTTAATGCATTAAGATACATTTAGGCGCTACAGTTTATTTGACCTTTTAATTGCTTTACAATTCGTTCAGTTGTGTTAAGATAAGAGAAAATAGCTTTTCAATGGCATACGATAAGTTAACATGTCATAGGCCTCATGTCCACGGCACGTGCAGATTTTTCACCCAGAATTCCACAGCAGATGCATTGCGAGTCTACATTAAATTGATTTTTTTATTGCTTACGGGAGATCGCAGATTGTGTTTTTTTTCCGCACGGATATACGCAGATGCACAGTGGGTCACTGGCATTGAAAAAATCTGCAACCCCACCTCCTAGCCTTTTCCCTATCTCTCTAATTGATTGTGACCTTCAAATCCGCAGTGCATCCGCAGAGAAAACGCTACAATATCGCTCATTGTTTTCAATGGGGCGGACTTCTGCCACAACTGTGACAGTTGTGATATCTATGGCAGAGGATTCCTTAATTCCCATGGGTACCGCTGGGATGAAGGAATTCTCTGCCACAGCTGTGGCAGAAGTGTGTGATGCTATCCCGTTGCTTTCAATGGGGTCGACACTGCTGCGGCCTATTGAAAGCAGTGGGTTGCAGGCAACCCAGCAGTGATGATTTTGGGAAAGGGCTTGAAACATAAGCCCTTCTCTGAAAATAAGCCCTAGCTGTAAAGCAAAGTAAAAAAAAAAAAATTATACTCACCTAGAAGAGCCGATTAAAAAATTTCCGCCCCCCGAAAGCGCTGGTCTCATTAGTTGAGCACAGGCAGTGCTCAGCCATTCACTGATGGGCACAGAGTTTCACAGCTGTGGCAGAATTCTGCGATGTATTCGCTATGTTTTGAATGGAGCTAGCACTGCTGCCGCCAACCCCATTGAAAACACTGAGCGATATTGCAGATTTTTTCTCTGCGCTGTGAGACTTAAGAAAAAAAAAAATCGTAAATGAGTGTGAAACCATTGAAATCATTGCTCTCTAATCACAAGAAAAAATATCGCTAGTGGGTAGGCATACTTAGACTAATAAAAGCCAATGGTTCCATCCAGGGTTCTGTTGAATGCCATTTTTGGCTTTTCAGACAGAATCCAAGGACAGAAAGCCTGGGTAGAAACACTGTGTAAGAGTTCCTTTAGGTGAGCGTATGGCTAAATAGGCATGTTTCAGTGCAACTTATTTGTGCATATCCGAGCATTGTACTGTACTTTTTTGCTCACACAGGCCTGTTCATATATGCGCGCAACACATGCCTGCTCTGATTTGAAAAGCTATTTAGCCTATTGAGGTCCAGAGGTGTTCTCTTTTAATGGAACTGTGCAGTGTATTGCGCATCCTGTTGCATATTGCATTTGCACACCTCCATAGATTTTAGGAAAATAGAGCAATTTCAATTTTTTTGTGCATGCACGAAATGCTCGCAATCAATAGGCTCTATTCTCTGCATATTGCATGTGCAAATATGTGTGTCTGAAGCCGCCCTAAACCCAGCCTTACATAAAGCTGTTTGGGACCTTTAACACTGGACAGAATTATGCCGCAGGATGCAGCCGAATCAGCAGCTGCGGAACTCCACACCAAAATCCGGAGGTTAAACTGTGGATTTGGAAGCGGAATTGCAGGCAGATTTAAGCCATTTTCAATTCTGCATCAAATACTCAAGTAGCCTGCAGATTTTGGTGCGGAATTAACCGCAGCTTGCGGTGCGTTGTGCGGCCTATTCTGTCCCATGTGAATGGTCCCTTAATCCTGCATATGCGGTAGTCCAGTAACCTGCTGTCATCTGCTGTTTAGGTCTAGTGGACCGTTCCTGGATTTACCTGTCCAGTTTTTGATGCAGTTTCTGAGCCAAAAACAGGAGTGGATAAAGAGAGAGGAAAAGTAGAATTCTTGCACAGGTAAATTCTTGCATTATGTATTGTACTTCGGTCCCTTCATACAGGTAGGTTAAGGTCCCCTGTCCACAGGCGTTGCGGTATCCTGCAGCGGATCTCTGACGCGCGAGCCGCCGCCCAGGAGCAGGAGCCAGCAGATGGATCTCCGCTGTCAGCCTATCTGACAAATACGCTGACCGTGGAGAATCGCGGCAATTCACAGCATGCTGCGAATTGCCGGCCGCGAGAGGAGAATTGCAATGATTCTCCGCTCGTGGACAGGGGACCGGCACTTTCTATACCAACGCTATGGAAAGCTTCAGACAGCGTGATTTGCCATCATTCGACATCATTCATTTGTGCGTCGCAAACAAGATTAAGGTTAATTAGTTCCTGATGTATTCTTTTTGCTGCAGAATTACACAGTTTATTACGCATCTTCTTGCTTATTGCGCTTGCATTTGCGAACCCCTTCATTGACTTCTATGGGGACCTATGGTGCACAAATATGCAGAAAAGTAGAGCATACTGCAAGTTTTTTTTTTTGCGCAGCCGAAATGCATGCACAAAATAAAAAAATATGAATGAACCCATTGAATTCAATGGGTTCTATTCTCTGTGTATTGTGCACATGCAAATATTCTTGTGTGAAAGAGCCCTAAACAGTAACAAACTTGACAGCAGAATTGTAAACACCACTTTTAGAGCTGTGCAACACAGTCTTGGCTTCCTGATCCCTTCTGTGGGATTAAATTACTGACTCTTTAGGCACACAGAAGGCCTGCCATGGGTTCGAGGTTACACTCATACAACCTGTGAGGTTACACAAGGATATGTACTTCCAGTTTCTAAGGTAGCAAGGCTTCCAACTCTCAGCAAAGAGCAACATACTCTGCATCCACAGACAGGAGGCTCCAATGCTCTCTCGCAACTCCCTGCCTATGGCTATACCTAAACTCTTCCACTGGTATCTTATACGTACTACAGCACGCCACACGACAGTTGTGTCCCCTACAGCTACAACAATAACTATCATGCTTGCATGCCATTTGCACCACTTACAGGCACCACCCTGTGGGTTCGAGATGTGGCCTACCATTCGACTGACAGGCTCACATGCTTAAGACTTACATATGACCAGTTATGTGAACCATGAAGGGAATATGTATCCAAAAAATGGCCTAGTATATAAATCACATGTTATGAAATGATACTCGTGGATTGACACGCAAAGATGAGTGACAATCTGGCATCTTTCTGGTCTGGGAAACGTTGAGTGAATTTAGGCAGATGTTTAAGTGTATTTTTTTCCAAGCATATTCTTTTAGTTGCCTTTCACACCAGTACCAGAGGGGCCTTTGATTCAATTTACTCCTGTTGAGATAGGCAAAGAAAGCCTTTATTGTAGTGATAATTAAATTAGCTATTTGCAGGAAATCCGATTGTTTACCTGTCCCTTGAAAACACATGCTCTAGACTTGCTGACTGCAATTTCCCTCTACTTAGATGGGACAAAGAAAAAATGAATAACAGGGATTACGGGTCATTTGAAGATCCCAGCTCACCGGCAAATACATTTTCAAAACTGTGAGTGTACCACGTATTCAGTGCATTCACTTCCTTCGTTATGCGACCCCCAGAACCCACCAAATCGCGTACCTGCAAAGCTAGTCATCTGTCGCATATTGGGTTTGGTATCCAATTGTAGGTAAATTCATGATATGAAACATGACAGGCATAACTTCCCTATTGGAGTGCCTCCTAGGGAAATATGGCTGAAATGTTAATTTGGGTTTCCACCTGGAAGATCTGCACATCTGCTTAGCCAGACTTCAGTGATGTCATAATGAGGACAGTGCAGGTTGGACCCAGAGGGACTTGAAAACTAAAATGGGATATTTCCCTCATTGTCAGAGGAAAGAGTTGCATTTAAATGGTGGACTGTCCACTTTTCCGAGTGCTCTTTGCCCTAGGACTATTCGAAACAACTTCATAGATTGTTGTTTTCTATTATTTTATTCGTTTTTGTTTTTACACTGTTTTATGTGTATTTGTATGCTCCTTACTAGAGATGAGCGAACGTACTCGTCCGAGCTTGATACTCGTTCGAGTATTAGCGTGTTCGAGATGCTCGTTACTCGTGACGAGTACCACGCGATGTTCGAGTTACTTTCACTTTCATCTCTGAGACGTTAGCGCGCTTTTCTGGCCAATAGAAAGACAGGGAAGGCATTACAACTTCCCCCTGCGACGTTCAAGCCCTATACCACCCCCCTGCAGTGAGTGGCTGGCGAGATCAGGTGTCACCTGAGTATAAAAATCGGCCCCTCCCGCGGCTCGCCACAGATTTGTTCTGACATAGTTTAGGGAAAGTGCTGTTGGTGCCGGAGCTGCTATAGGGAGAGCGTTAGGAGTATTTTCGGCTTCAAGAACCCCAACGGTCCTTCTTAGGGCCACATCTAACCGTGTGCAGTACTGTGGAGGCTGCTTTTTGCAGTGTTGCACATTTTTTTTTTTTTTTTTTGTATATCGGCCGTGCAGAGCATTGCGCCCTGCAGTAATTAGACATAGTGCAGGGCCAGTAGTGGTGAGGCAGGGACAGAAGACATATATTGTGAGGCAGGGACAGAACACATATATTGTGAGGCAGGGACAGAAGACATATTGATTGAATATAGGCAGTGGACCTTTGCAAAAACATTTGGGGAAAAAAATCTATTTGGGCTGCCTGTGACTGTCCTCAGTGTTCTGGGTCTGTGCTGGGTGTAGTAGTCCTCCTAATTCATACGCAGCCAGCTAAGTGTTACAGCAGGCTTGCGCAAAATTATTTCCTGGCTCTGTGTTGGCTGTTAAATCACCGCTGTATTGCAGTCCACAGTGCAACACTCTGCAGTTATTTGACATACTCCAGGGCCAGTAGCAGTGACGCAGAGAGAGAAGAGATATATTGATTGAATATAGGCAGTGGGCCTTTGCAAAAACATTTGGGGAAAAAAATCTATTTGGGCTGCCTGTGACTGTCCTCAGTGTTCTGGGTCTGTGCTGGGTGTAGTAGTCCTCCTAATTCATACGCAGCCAGCTAAGTGTTACAGCAGCCTTGCGCAAAATTATTTCCTGGCGTTCCATAAGCGAAGTCAGCCTCCAACCACAGGCCAATAAGCGGCACATTTAATTACAGCGTTCTGTTTCTGCATTACTGGTAATACAGCATGCTGAGGGGTAGGGGTAGGCCTAGAGGACGTGGACACGGGCGAGGACGTGGAGGCCCAAGTCAGGGTGTGGGCACAGGCCGAGCTCCTGATCCAGGTGTATCGCAGCAGACTGCTGCGGGATTAGGAGAGAGGCATGTTTCTGGCATCCCCACATTCATCTCACAATTAATGGGTCCACGCGGTAGACCTTTATTAGAAAATGAGCAGTGTGAGCAGGTCCTGTCGTGGATGGCAGAAAGTGCATCCAGCAATCTATCGTCCACCCAGAGTTCTGCGCTGTCCACTGCTGCAACTATGAATCCTCTGGCTGCTGCTCCTCCTTCCTCCCAGCCTCCTCACTCCATTACAATGACACATTCTGAGGAGCGGGCAGACTCCCAGGAACTGTTCTCGGGCCCCTGCTCAGATTGGGCAGCAATGGTTCCTCTCCCACCAGAGGAGTTTATCGTGACTGATGCCCAACCTTTGGAAAGTTCCCGGGGTCCGGGGGATGAGGCTGGGGACTTCCGGCAACTGTCTCAAGACCTTTCAGTGGGTGAGGAGGCCGATGACGATGAGACACAGTTGTCTATCAGTGAGGTAGTAGTAAGGGCAGTAAATCCGAGGGAGGAGCGCACAGAGGATTCGGAGGAAGAGCAGCAGGACGTGAGGTGACTGACCCCACCTGGTTTGCTACGCCTACTGAGGACAGGTCTTCAGAGGGGGAGGCAAGGGCAGCAGCAGGGCAGGTTGCAAGAGGCAGTGCGGTGTCCAGGGGTAGAGGCAGGGCCAGACCGAAGAATCCACCAACTGTTTCCCAAAGCGCCCCCTTGCGCCATGCCACCCTGCAGAGGCCGAGGTGCTCTAAGGTCTGGCAGTTTTTCACAGAGACGCCTGACGACCGACGAACAGTGGTGTGCAACCTTTGTCGTGCCAAGATCAGCCGGGGAGCCACCACCACCAGCCTCACCACCACCAGCATGCGCAGACATATGATGGCCAAGCACCCCACAAGGTGGGACGAAGGCCGTTCACCACCTCCGTTTTGCACCGCTGCCTCTCCCCCTGTGCCCCAACCTGCCACTGAGATCCAACCCCCCTCTGAGGACACAGGCACTACCGTCTCCTGGCCTGCACCCACACCCTCACCTCCGCTGTCCTCGGCCCCATCCACCAATGTCTGTCAGCGCACCGTCCAGCCGTCGCTAGCGCAAGTGTTGGAGCGCAAGCGCATGTACGCCGCCACGCACCCGCACGCTCAAGCATTAAACGTGCACATAGCCAAATTTATCAGCCTGGAGATGCTGCCGTATAGGGTTGTGGAAACAGAGTCTTTCAAAAGTATGATGGCGGCGGCGGCCCCGCACTACTCAGTTCCCAGTCGCCACTACTTTTCCCGATGTGCTGTCCCAGCCCTGCACGACCACGTCTCCCGCAACATTGTACGCGCCCTCACCAACGCAGTTAGTGGCAAGGTCCACTTAACAACGGACACGTGGACAAGCACAGGCAGGCAGGGCCACTATATCTCCCTGACGGCACATTGGGTGAATTTAGTGGAGGCTGGGACAGAGTCAGAGCCTGGGACCGCTCACGTCCTACCCACCCCCAGAATTGCGGGCCCCAGCTCGGTGCTGGTATCTGCGGCGGTGTATGCTTCCTCCAGTAAACCACCCTCCTCCTCCTCCTCCACAACCTCTGTCTCGCAATCAAGATGTGTCAGCAGCAGCAAGTCGCCAGCAGTCGGTGTCGCGCAGCATGCCAGCACAGCGGTGGGCAAGCGTCAGCAGGCCGTGCTGAAACTACTCAGCTTAGGAGATAAGAGGCACACGGCCCACGAACTGCTGCAGGGTCTGACAGAGCAGACCGACCGCTGGCTTGCGCCGCTGAGCCTCCAACCGGGCATGGTCGTGTGTGACAACGGCCGTAACCTGGTGGCGGCTCTGCAGCTCGGCAGCCTCACGCACGTGCCATGCCTGGCCCACGTCTTTAATTTGGTGGTTCAGCGCTTTCTGAAAAGCTACCCTCGCTTGTCAGACCTGCTCGGAAAGGTGCGCCGGCTCTGCGCACATTTCCGCAAGTCCCACACGGACGCTGCCACCCTGCGCACCCTGCAACATCGGTTTAATCTGCCAGTGCACCGACTGCTGTGCGACGTGCCCACACGGTGGAACTCTACGCTCCACATGTTGGCCAGGCTCTATGAGCAGCGCAGAGCTATAGTGGAATACCAACTCCAACATGGGCGGCGCAGTGGGAGTCAGCCTCCTCAATTATTTTCAGAAGAGTGGGCCTGGTTGGCAGACATCTGCCAGGTCCTTGGAAACTTTGAGGAGTCTACCCAGGTGGTGAGTGGCGATGCTGCAATCATTAGCGTCACCATTCCTCTGCTATGCCTCTTGAGAAGTTCCCTGCAAAGCATAAAGGCAGACGCTTTGCACTCGGAAACAGAGGCGGGGGAAGACAGTATGTCGCTGGATAGTCAGAGCTCCCTCCCGTCTATATCTCAGCGCGGTGAGGAGGAGGAGGAGGAGGAGGAGGAAGATGAGGAGGAGGGGGAAGACACAGCTTGGCCCACTGGTGAGGGTAGACATGCTGCTGGCCTGTCATCCTTTCAGCGTGTATGGCCTGAGGAGGAGGAGGAGGCGGAGGAGGAGGATCCTGAAAGTGATCTTCCTAGTGAGGACAGCCATGTGCTGCGTACAGGTACCCTGGCACACATGGCTGACTTCATGTTAGGATGCCTTTCTCGTGACCCTCGCGTTACACGCATTCTGGCCACTACGGATTACTGGGTGTACACACTGCTCGACCCACGGTATAAGGAGAACCTTTCCACTCTCATACCCGAAGAGGAAAGGGGTTCGAGAGTGTTGCTATACCACAGGACCCTGGCGGACAAACTGATGGTAAAATTCCCATACGACAGCGGTAGTGGCCGAAGGCGCAGTTCCGAGGGCCAGGTAGCAGGGGAGGCGCGGAGATCAAGCAGGATGTACAGCACAGGCAGGCCAACACTCTTTAAGGCCCTTGACAGCTTTATGGCTCCCCAGCAAGACTGTGCCACCGCTCCCCAGTCACGGCTGAGTCGGCGGGAGCACTGTAAAAGGATGGTGAGGGAGTACGTAGCCGATCGCACGACCGTCCTCCGTGACGCCTCTGCCCCCTACAACTACTGGGTGTCGAAGCTGGACACGTGGCCTGAACTCGCGCTGTATGCCCTGGAGGTGCTTGCTTGTCCTGCGGCTAGCGTCTTGTCAGAGAGGGTGTTTAGTGCGGCTGGGGGAATCATCACGGATAAGCGTACCCGCCTGCCAACCGACAGTGCCGACAGGCTAACACTCATCAAGATGAACAAAGCCTGGATTTCCCCAGACTTCTCTTCTCCACCAGCGGACAGCAGCGATACCTTAGCAATACGTAGGCTGCACCCGCGGATGGAAGCATCGTTCTGTATCCCCATCAAAAACGGGGACCTTTTCACTTCATCAATCTGTGTATAATATTCTTCCTCCTCCTCCTACTCCTCCTCCTGAAACCTCACGTAATCACGCCGAACGGGCAATTTTTCTTAGGCCCACAAGGCTCAGTCATATAATTTTTCTAAACAATTTTTATACGTTTCAATGCTCATTAAAGCGTTGAAACTTTCACCTCCAACAATTTTTATTTTAACTGGGCTGCCTCCTGGCCTAGTTACCAATTAAGCCACATTAACCAAAGCGATTAATGGGTTTCACCTGCCCTCTTGGTTGGCCATGGCCAATTTTTCTGATGTACATTAGTACTGTTGATACAGCAATTTTTGTGGGCCCTCGCCTACAGTGTAATCAAATGAATTTTTAGCACACCTGCATTACAGCTGACGTTACATCCGCTGTGTTGGGCAATGCAATGGGATATTTTTATGTACCGCCGGTGGGTTCCAGGGAGCCACCCATGCTGTCGGTCCACAGGGAGTTGTAAATGCATCTGTTTCCACTTCTAAAGAACCCCAGTCTGACTGGGGCATGCAGTGTGGGCCGAAGCCCACCTGCATTAAGCACGACATTACTACCTCAGCTGTGTTGGGCAATGCAATGGGATATTTTTATGTACCGCCGGTGGGTTCCAGGGAGCCACCCATGCTGTCGGTCCACAGGGAGTTGTAAATGCATCTGTTTCCACTTCTAAAGAACCCCAGTCTGACTGGGGCATGCAGTGTGGGCCGAAGCCCACCTGCATTAAACATGACATTACTACCTCAGCTGTGTTGGGCAATGCAATGGGATATATTTATGTACCGCCGGTGGCTTCCTGGCACCCACCCATGCTGTGGGTTCACAGGGAGTTGTAAATGCATCTGTTTCCACTTCTAAAGAACCCCAGTCTGACTGGGGCATGCAGTGTGGACCGAAGTCCACCTGCATTAAACATGACATTACTACCTCAGCTGTGTTGGGCAATGCAATGGGATATATTTATGTACCGCCGGTGGCTTCCTGGCACCCACCCATGCTGTCGGTCCACAGGGAGTTGTAAATGCATCTGTTTCCACTTCTAAAGAACCCCAGTCTGACTGGGGCATGCAGTGTGGGCCGAAGCCCACCTGCATTAAGCACGACATTACTACCTCCGCTGTGATGGGCACTGCAATGGGATACATTTATGTACAGCGGGTGGGTACCAGGGAGCCTCCCATGCTGTGGGTGCACACGGAATTCCCATTGCGGAGTTGTACCTGCCTGTGACTATTTATAAAAAACCACGGTCTGACTCGGGCGTGCAGACACCTTGACAGAATGAATAGTGTGTGGCACATAGGTTCCCCATTGCTATGCCCACGTGTGTAGCTCCAGATGGAGGTGGCACAGGATTGGATTTCTCATTGCTTCTGTACAGCATTGTGGACTATCGCCCCGCCCCTTTTAAAGAGGGTCGCTGCCTAGCCGTGCCCACCCTCTGCAGTGTGTGCCTGCTTTTCCTCTGGCAGACGCACTTATAAATAGACATGAGGGTGGCGTGGCATGAGGGCAGCTGAAGGCTGGGCAGGGACAGTTTGGTGTGCGCTGTGGACACTGGGTCGTGGGGGGGGGGGTTGGGCAGCATGTAACCCAGGAGAAGTGGCAGCGGAGTGTCATGCAGGCAGTGATTGTGCTTTGTTGGAGGTAGTGTGGTGCTTAGCTAAGGTATGCATTGCTAATGAGGGCTTTTCAGAAGTAAAAATTGTTGGGAGGGGGGGGGCCCACTCTTGCCGCTATTGTGGCTTAATAGTGGGACCTGTGAACTTGAGATGCAGCCCAACATGTAGCCCCTCGCCTGCCCTATCCGTTTCTGTGTCGTTCCCATCACTTTCTTGAATTCCCCCTGATTTTCACAAATGAAAACCTTAGCGAGCATGGGCGATATACAAAAATGCTCGAGTCGCCCATTGACTTCAATGGGGTTCGTTACTCGAAACAAACCCTCGAGCAACGCGAAAAATTTGTCTCGAGTAACGAGCACCCGAGCATTTTGGTGCTCGCTCATCTCTAGAAGCGAACCCTCGAGCATCGCGAAAAGTTCGTCTCGAGTAACGAGCACCTGAGCATTTTGGTGCTCGCTCATCTCTAGTCCTTACCCTTTTGTAAATATCTCCTTTGGTATATTTTTACCTAAGCACTGCTAATCTTTTTTTAGAATAAAGCTTTAACTATTATTAGTCATCCTTGAACACTTTAATGCAATAAATGAAAAAAAAACCTAGATAAGAATGCACTGCTTTGATGTATACTGTAATAAACTAGGACGTACTTGGACAAGGGAAGTCCCTATAGGAAAGAGGGGACTTTCATAGTAGGTCACCAAGAAGACAGTGTTCATTCCCTTCAGGATAGGCAGTGGATACAACAATGGGTCCATGGCAAGCAGGAAACGTCATATCTTGATATAATGAAACACTGAAAAAATACAAAACTAAACAAAAACCCAAAATGGAGAAGGTTACGACACGCTTTGGGGTATAAGCATAACCCCTTTCTCAAGCATACATACATCACATATAGCTCCACTCATATAACTGTACACCACTCAATGCAATAGGCGTATCGGCGTGTGAATGAGACACGCCCATCCTGGGTCCGTCCCATTAATATGGAGAAAAATACATTATACATTAATTATTTGACATAACATTTATTAACAGAGCATATAAAACTGCTACCGCTATGTGAAGAGTAGAGAAAAACGAGAATGTATTGTTATTATTGCTCAACGCATACATCACATGAAGGTCTGACGAATGGCTGTGACTGGTTCGTCAGGCGCCGCAATGATTGGCTGAGCCGCAGCACTCGAGAACCAATCAGAGCAATCGCTTGCTGGAGGCGGGGTTTTCAAACCTGTTACCAGCAAGCCATCTTCTGTCGGCACTGAGAACCGCAAGGAAACCTGCCAGAACTGTAGAGACCAGCGGGACATACCTAGCACGAGCCGTCCGGGTAAGAATTGCTTTTTTTTCATGTAGTGTAGTAGGGTTTATTTTAGGGGAGGTCTTATTTTAAGGGAAACACAGTATGTCCTATGTTTGAATTCCCCCTCGGTCTGTAGGTGTGCAGATGCCTGGTGTGCACTATGACCTGTTTGTGGTTTGCTGTGTTTGTTTTCATGCACATAATAAAGTGTAGGGATTTCCTGACCCTTGGTTACGTGGTAACACTTTACTGTGTGCATGATATTGAGATTGGTTGTGCCTAATGTAGGTTGATATGAGCATGATTTTCTTTAGCAATTTCTTATATGTCATGTATTTCCCTATGTATGGATGCTGCATTTCCATCATGTTCTGTTTTTTTTTTTATGTTTTTATATGTGATTTTCAATAAACAATTTTTTTAATGATCATTTCTGCAGTCCTATCTTACACATTGATTTTGGGGTTGTTGTATCTAACCCAGCCACATAATAAAGGTTGTCTTATAGAAGACATATAATTTATTTTAGGTGTTCTGGTGCTGTATCCATGTTATGAGCTTGGTTCTGAAACTTTATCTTATGAACTTGATTCTGGGGCTCTATTTATGTTATGAGCTTGGCTGTGGCATTGTATTTATGTTATGAGCTTGGTTCTGGTGCTGTATTTATGTTATGAGCTTATTTCTGATACTGTATTGGTGTAATGAACTTGTATCTGGTGCTGTATTTATGGTATGAGCTTGGCTCTGGACCTGTATTCATGTTATGAGTTTCGTTCTGTTGCTGTGTATTTATGTACTGAGTTTAATTCTGGTGTTGTGTTTATAAACAGGTAATGGGTGGAGGGATACAGTGGGGGTCGTTATTCATGGCCAACCCACACCCATGGTAGCCAATAACTGCACAATATCTGAATAGTCTCTCAGCAACAACAAAAAAAAATGCAATTATAAGAACACACAACCAAATAAGATTGCATATCGGCTCAATGGCTGCAAATTAAGACATTCAGTTCCCTCCTGTTAACAGTATGATGGTGATCCAGGGCCCAGCTGCAGTACACTTTGATATTGCAGATGAGATAATGGTTTATGCAAGGGCCTTTTTACACCAGCGTTTTCTTTTCCAATTTGCTGTTCCTTCGCGGGAACAGCAAAAAGTAAAGAAAAAGTTTCAGTTTTGCAGGCCGTAGAAATGTATTGAAAGCCCCTCAGTTTCAACCCGTTTCTGTATTTTCTGTCTCCATTCCATTTTTCGCACTGGAACAAAAACACACTGCTGTACTTTTGCTTCCAGTTACACAACCTGAATATAGACGGAATCATTTTTTTACTGCAATGTAGTCAATGTTAGGCCTTCTCCACACGGGTGAGTCGGACCCCTCATGTGGGATTCCCGCAGTGGAGTTTGACCCTGTGCCCGGTTGGTGACCCCAGCTTACTTCTCCGTCGTCTTCTGTTCTCAGCTGCGGATGTGTGGCTGGCATGCCAGAGCACAAATGCGTGGCACAGAGGACGCCGCACCGTCGCTATGGCAATGGTCGCAGGAGCCGAGTCATTCTATAATGATGATTGCAGAATAGCCGCGGGACGGATGTCTTCTATTGACTTCAATGGAAGCTGGATGTGCGTAGCCCACACAAAGTCGCAGCATGATGCGATTTCTCCCCCACGAGCAGAAAATTACAATTTCCCCTCATGGGCAGGAAATCGTGATTTGCCATAGCATGCTATGCGCTGGATTTGGTGCAGAATCCGGAGGTGTGCAGGAGGCCTTAGGCAGATAAAGATGGAAAGCAATCTGTGTCTCATTAGCAGTTTTGTTTCCATGCACATCCCATCCGGTTTTCCTGCTCCCTTTAGGACACCTGCATTATTGGTGGTGGCTCTTCAATGAATGTGGCTCAGTAGTTAGCACTGTTGCCCTGCAGTGCTGGGGTCTTAGGTTCAAATCTCACCAAGGACAACGTGTAGATTTTGAATGATTACATGCGGATGTTGCCCTTGGTTAGATTTGAACCTAGAGTTCCAGCAATGTAAAGCAAAAGTGTATCAACTGAACCACCACCTGCACCATCAAACGGAAACATCCACTTCTGTATGGATTTCTTTTTCTCTACTAGGCTGCACAAGAAAACTGATTTCTTTTCCATGGTGTGAAACGGAAACAGACAGAAAGCTTCCAATGTGGCAGATCAGTTTATAAAGCTACAAAAAACCCCGGAAAGAATGCTTTCAGCTTATTCCCCTTCTGTTTTGCTAATTTCCGTTTTCAGTAAAACTATCAGTTGAAAAAATGTTAGTGTAAGCGTAGCCTTCATTTGCAATAAAAATAAATAGATTAATAGTAAGTTATTAATAATTATTTTTAAACTATGTAAGTATGCCCAGCCATATGCACAATTGTGGGAAGAGTTGACTTGTTTTGAATTCCTGAGACTATTACTAGTACAATGACGCCCTCTGGAGGTTCACACAGTTAATTCAGATCACTTTTCTGTAATGCTTCTGTTAGTCTCAATGCTATTGTGCTATCCTCAGTAAGGGAACATAATAACCTTGTAGATATGATATCTTAGAAGGGCTAACAAAAAGAAATGATGTTGCAGCAAACGTTTGGTAGCTTGCTGTACCATCATTTCATGTTAGCCATTAAAAGGTATTATATCTGCACGGCTATTTTATTTCTCTGAGAGTAATAGCATTTTTTTCTACTAGCTAACACGCGACCAAATGTTCCCTGTTATTCTCAGAGACCCTCTGTTCTGTATTGCATCTATGTCAGGTGGTGTTTTCAATTTATTTATTTTGCTCATTACATAAAATTAGAATAGTGTACAAAACACAACCTTCAATTTGGTCTTCATAAAATATCCACATATGCTCTTTTGGGGCTTATTCACAGGAGAGTATATCGGCCGCCTCTCCCATTGCTGGCTGTGGACAAGGGGCGGGAGCTTAGCTCCGCCCCCGCCCCACCCCCTCCCATTGCAAACAGCAGGAGGGGAGGAGAGAGGCAGAGAGCCGGTGAAGGGGAGGGAAAAGGATAGACAGATCAGATGGTAGTGTATATCGGCTGGCCGTGAAAACAGCACCTAGTATACGCTCCTGTGAATAAGCCCTTAGGCCTATAAGGCCTCATTCACATGTGCGTCAATATTGTGGCCGCGCAACAAAATCGCTGCTGAAAATCATGTGAGTGGACAATTTTTCGACGAACAAGTCCTGAGCTTCATTAGAGTTTTTTTTATCCATTCACACGGCCAGATGCGAAGTATTGCCCAAAAAAATCGCACAGCGGAATGGATTCCTATGAAAACGTTCAGATGAAAGAATTTTAAGCACGTAAAAATGACACCTAAAATAATAGGATATGCGCGACGGAAGTCCCGCAACTGAAATTCCCTGCTGCAAGGCTTACCTCTGCTCTCCTCCCCGCTCGTTCTTTGCAATTGGAGGGGGCGGGACAGGGCCGGAGCTAAGCGCCAGTAATGTGGTTGCTTACACTGTACTGGGCAAGGCACGGTACCTGAAGGTCTGAACAGGAGCATAGTGAAGAAATAGACTGAAGTCAGAGCTGACAACTCAGGTGCAGTAATGAGGTCCAGGCTACAAGTCAGGACAGGTAGCAGGCAGTAATTAACTCCTGAGTACACAGCTGAGGTCAGGAAGCTGCAAGGAAAAAATGGGGCTGAAATTGACGGCGATTTGTATATTTTCTGTCATGATTTTTAGCTGCGAGGAAAAAAAAAATCGCCCATGTAAATGAATGCAATGGAATCCAATGTTTAAATGGTAGCACTTTTCGGGCAACGTTTTGCATTTAATAGCTGCGAGAAAACGTTCAACTGAATGAGTCCTAACTTATGATCTGTATGAAAGAAAAAAATGCTGCATGCCCCATTCTTCTCCGTTTTCATGAACGAGAGTAACACATGCAGTGTGCATTGTGCAATGCTTTTTGTGGCCGTTTTGTACTGAGACAACTTGCACATGGACTTGTGAATATGGATTAAGGGCTCCTTCACACGTGAGTATGTGCAAATGCACATGGTTCAAGCGCACCATATTTGCACGCGTATCGGTGCATTGTAATGTACTTTTTACTTACACAGAGCATACTCATTTGCTCACAGCAGACGAGCACGCCCTCATTTAAATGGCTATTTAGCCTGAGGTCCAGATATGTTTTTTTTCCAGTGGAATTGTGCAGCATATTGCGCATTTGCGTGTGAATTGAGCGCACATTTGCGCACCTCCCATGACCCTTGCTGCACAAATGTGCAGGAAAGTAGAGCATGTCTTGTTTTTTTCATGCATGAGAAATGTGCATGCAAAATCATGAAATGAGAACCAACCCACTGAAATCAATGGGATCTATTCTTTGCATATTGTGCGTGAAATTACGCTCGTGTGAAGAAGCCCTAAAGGTAAGTTAATAAATGGTGAATTACACTTTATATGTAACATCTTCCTGTGTGAATGGGAAATCTGCTGCCGGCAATGAAGATACTGTATTCCCATCTTTGCAAATTATCCCTAAGGCTGCATTCCCACAAACGTATATCGGCTCGGTTTTCACGCCGAGCTGATATGCATTGTCCTCATCTGCAGGGGGGGGGGGGGGGATGGAAGAGCCAGGAGCAGGAACTGAGCTCCCGCCCCCTCTCTGCCTCCTCTCCACCCTTCTGCACTATTTGCAATGGGGAGGGCTAATTCTGGAACTTAGCCCCGCCCCCATCCCGCCTCTCCTCATTGCAAATAGTGCAGAGGGGTGGAGAGGAGGCAGAGAGGGGGCGGGAGCTCAGTTCCTGCTCCTGGCTCTTCCATCCTCCCCCCCCCCCCCTGCAGATGAGGATGACGTATATCGGCTCGGCGTGAAAACCGAGCCGATATACGTTCGTGGGAATGCAGCCTTATCCTGTAGATACAGCATTGCCAACTAGTAGGGGTCCGACCGCTGGGATTCTCACTAGAGATGAGCGAACGTACTCGTTTCGAGTAATTACTCGATCGAGCACCGCGATTTTCGAGTACTTCAGTACTCGGGTGAAAAGATTCGGGGGGCGCCGGGGGGCGGGGGGAGGCGTGGCGGTGCGGGGGGAAGCAGCGGGGAACAGGGGGGAGCCCTCTCTCTCTCCCCCTCCCCCCACTTCCCGCTGCAACCCCCCACTCACCCACGGCGCCCCCAGAATCTTTTCGCCTGAGTACGGAAGTACTCGAAAATCGCGGTACTCGGGTGAAAAAGGGGCGTGGCCGAGTAGGTTCACTCATCTCTAATTCTCACTAATCCAGAAAAATTGCCCCCAGCTGTTACAGCTGGAGATAGCCAAATTCAAGTACTCAGCAATCTCCTGCAGTCCCTTTGAAGTGAATGGCACAGTGACCACCACTTTCAAAATTTTAGGATCTGCCTGGGGCAAATTTTCTAGATTGGTGGGGATTCTAGAGGTAGAACGCCCACCTATACGTTATAAGCTATCCTGTGGAATGCCCCTTTAACAATCGTTCCAATAGTATTTAATCGAGTGCCAATCTGGTTAACCGATCTGGCGCGTCACCAGTGACGTTTCTGCGAGGCTCACACAGAAATAGGACATGCCGCAAAGTGTTTACCGCACGAGTTTTCATGCGGTCAAATCGCGGCTGTCTGCATAGGATTGCATTATCTAATGCAAGCCTATGGTAGTGGGCAAGGGCAGAAATTCTGCGGGACATCCCGCCGTGGAATTTCCGCCCGTGTGCATTTGGCCTTAGGTAAAAATCAGACCACATTTTTCTCGTAATCGTACTCTGTAACTTAATATTGTTTCTTCCCCTTTTTAAGGGGCTAATGCTGCAGCATTGCCCCTTACAGAACAGTGGCATCCAGCCACTGACAGATACAGCTTGGGAGCTATGGTGGTAGGCAACTGCTCTCTTCAGTCTGAGACCTGGCCATGAGGGGAATAGAGAGCAGAGAGTGGCACTTGCCAGTGAAGGCGAAGATGAGAGGAGAGGTGCTATAGCACCAGTGAAAGACCCCACCCCCTGCCTGAGGTCTTTGGCAAGTAGTGGGTAACTGCAGAGGGCGCAAAGTGACATTTTGTTGAAGCCTCCTGGTGGCTATACGACGGGTCTGCCCGCTTAGTGACGCGGCAGTGACTACAATGACTGTTAGTGTTTGAAAACTAGGAGATTACGATGAGTGAGTTCGGACTGGGGGAGTATCTTCCCCAAGGGACAGTAATGTGGGAGGTGTGACGAGTTTGATGTTTATTGTTAAGACAGTGCTATGTATATAAGATATGTTGTAGACTGTACAGGTGGAGCAAGGTACATTGGGATAAACAGTGCAATACACCAATAAGAGATGTAGGACAAAAGTTTATTTGTGATGTTGGTTCACACCTAAGATGCATTTGTGTCTGCAGTGACACCAGTCTCCGAAAGTTAGTGATGTACTCTGTTACATACGGTGCATGAGGCCGCAAAGTTAGTCATGCCATGGACCTTCGAGGAAATAGCACAGAGTACAACATTGAGCAATGAGTGCTATACGGACAGTATCTAGGACTAAGAGAGTCAAAGTGCCTTGTTACCCCGAAGGAAGTGAAGGAGATATACCCTAGACCCTATGGTGCACTGAATCCGCATGCCATGGAGATCTCAGAACGTAGAATTGAGATATGTTATGTGTGACTTCTGGTTACATCACAAAATTATTGTCAGAAAAACAGATTTGGATCCACCTTGCCATACACCAGTTTGGCTTTGGGATATCTGAGATGGCAGCATATTGGGGAACCCCGATTCCCACTCTTTACCCTTCCAGATGGGATTGAAGGCTTTTCTGCTGGGTGCCCAAGCCATTACATACAGAGATAATGCCAGTAATGTGGTTGCTTACACTGTACTGGACAAGGCACGGTAATGGAAGGTCTGAACAGGAGCATAATGAAGAAACAGGCTGAAGTCAGAGCTGACAACTCAGGTGCCGTAATGAGGTCCAGGCTACAAGTCAGGACAGGTAGCAGGCGGTAATTAACTCCTGAGTACACAGCTGAGGTCAGGGAGCACAGAACTCAGAATAGTCAAAGTCAGGCAAGTATCAGAAATAGAACAAACACAAACTGTGACTTTGTCACAAATGGCAAAATGAGACCAATTGCTAAAGCATCCACCCATGCATTTGGATGCCTAATGTAGGGGGAGCGGAAAAGGGATTGCAGTAGGAGAAGTAGTGGGAGTGCACACTGGCCCTACAAGAGAGTGGGTGGGAACATGAACAAGCCTTAAAGGCAGAATTCGGGGACCGGGCAGAGGAAGAAGCCGCAGCATGGCAGCAAATTCTTGTGATTGCAGGAGCAGGTGAGCCACAACGGAAGTAGGACATGACTAGAGATGAGCGAGCACCAAAATGCTTGGGTGCTCGTTACTCGGGACGAAATTATCGCGATGCTCGAGGGTTCGTTTCGAATAACGAACCCCATTGAAGTCAATAGGCGACCCGAGCATTTTTGTATTTCGCCGATGCTCGCTAAGGTTTTCATGTGTGAAAATCTGGGCAATTCAAGAAAGTGATGGGAACGACACAGCAACGGATAGGGCAGGCGAGGGGCTACATGTTGGGCTGCATCTCAAGTTCACAGGTCCCACTATTAAGCCACAATACCGGCAAGAGTGGGCCCCCCCCCCCCCTCCCAACAACTTTTACTTCTGAAAAGCCCTAATTAGCAATGGATACCTTAGCTAAGCACCACACTACCTCCAACAAAGCACAATCACTGCCTGCATGACACTCCGCTGCCACTTCTCCTGGGTTACATGCTGCCCAACCCCCCCGCACGACCCAGTGTCCTCAGCGCACACAAAAGTGTCCCTGCGCAGCCTTCAGCTGCCCTCATGCCACGCCACCCTCATGTCTATTTATAAGTGCGTCTGCCATGACGAGGAACCGCAGGCACACACTGCAGAGGGTTGGCACGGCTAGGCAGCGACCCTCTTTAAAAGGGGCGGGGCGATAGTCCACAATGCTGTACAGAAGCAATGAGAAATCCAATCCTGTGCCACCTCCATCTGGAGCTGCACACGTGGGCATAGCAATGGGGAACCTATGTGCCATACACTATTCATTCTGTCAAGGTGTCTGCATGCCCCAGTCAGACCGCGGTTTTTAATTCATAGACACAGGCAGGTACAACTCCCTATTGTGAAGTCCCTGTGGACCGACAGCATGGGTGGCTCCCTGGAACCCACCGGCGGTACATAAAAATATCCCATTGCATTGCCCAACACAGCTGAGGTAGTAATGTCGTGCTTAATGCAGGTGGGCTTCGGCCCACACTGCATGCCCCAGTCAGACTGGGGTTCTTTAGAAGTGGAAACAGATGCATTTATAATTCCCTGTGGACCCACAGCATGGGTGGGTGCCAGGAAGCCACCGGCGGTACATAAAAATATCCCATTGCATTGCCCAACACAGCTGAGGTAGTAATGTCGTGCTTAATGCAGGTGGGCTTCGGCCCACACTGCATGCCCCAGTCAGACAGGGGTTCTTTAGAAGTGGAAACAGATGCATTTATAATTCCCTGTGGACCCACAGCATGGGTGGCTCCCTGGAACCCACCGGCGGTACATAAAAATATCCCATTGCATTGCCCAACACAGCTGAGGTAGTAATGTTGTGCTTAATGCAGGTGGGCTTCGGCCCACAATGCATGCCCCAGTCAGACTGGGGTTCTTTAGAAGTGGAAACAGATGCATTTATAATTCTCTGTGGACCCACAGCATGGGTGGGTGCCAGGAAGCCACCGGCGGTACATAAAAATATCCCATTGCATTGCCCAACACAGCTGAGGTAGTAATGTCGTGCTTAATGCAGGTGGGCTTCGGCCCACACTGCATGCCCCAGTCAGACTGGGGTTCTTTAGAAGTGGAAACTGATGCATTTATAATTCTCTGTGGACCCACAGCATGGGTGGGTGCCAGGAAGCCACCGGCGGTACATAAAAATATCCCATTGCATTGCCCAACACAGCTGAGGTAGTAATGTTGTGCTTAATGCAGGTGGGCTTCGGCCCACACTGCATGCCCCAGTCTGACTGGGGTTCTTTAGAAGTGGAAACAGATGCATTTATAATTCCCTGTGGACCCACAGCATGGGTGGCTCCCTGGAACCCACCGGCGGTACATAAAAATATCCCATTGCATTGCCCAACACAGCGGATGTAACGTCAGCTGTAATGCAGGTGGGCTAAAAATTAATTTGATTACACTGTAGGCGAGGGCCCACAAAAATTGCTGTATCAACAGTACTAATGTACATCAGAGAAATTGGCCCTGGCCAACCAAGAGGGCAGGTGAAACCCAATAATCGCTTTGGTTAATGTGGCTGAAGTGGTAACTAGGCCTGGAGGCAGCCCAGTTTAACGAAAAATTGGTTCAAGTTAAAGTTTTAACGCTTTTAAGAGCATTGAAACGTATACAAATTTTTAAGAAAAATTATATGAGTGAGCCTTGTGGCCCTAAGAAAAATTGCCCGTTCGGCGTCATTACGTGAGGTTTCAGGAGGAGGAGCAGGAGGAGGAGGAGTAGGAATATTATACACAGATTGATGAAGCAGAAATGTCCCCGTTTTGGATGGTGAGAGAGAACGATGCTTCCATCCGCGGGTGCAGCCTACGTATTGCTTAGGTATCGCTGCTGTCCGCTGGTGGAGAAGAGAAGTCTGGGGAAATCCAGGCTTTGTTCATCTTGATGAGTGTAAGCCTGTCGGCACTGTCGGTTGACAGGCGGGTACGCTTATCTGTGATGATTCCCCCAGCCGCACTAAACACCCTCTCTGACAGGACGCTAGCCGCAGGACAAGCAAGCACCTCCAGGGCATACAGCGCGAGTTCAGGCCACGTGTCCAGCTTCGACACCCAGTAGTTGTAGGTGGCAGAGGCGTCAGGGAGGACGGTCGTGCGATCGGCTACGTACTCCCTCACCATCCTTTTACAGTGCTCCCGCCGACTCAGCCTTGACTGGGGAGCGGTGACACAGTCTTGCTGGGGAGCCATAAAGCTGTCCAGGGCCTTAAAGACTGTTGTATTGCCTGTGCTGTACATGCTGCTCGATCTCCGCACCTCCCCTGCTACCTGGCCCTCGGAAGTGCGCCTTCTGCCACTAGCGCTGTCGGATGGGAATTTTACCATCAGCTTGTCCGCCAGGGTCCTGTGGTATAGCAACACTCTCGAACCCCTTTCCTCTTCGGGAATGAGAGTGGAAAGGTTCTCCTTATACCGTGGGTCGAGCAGTGTGTACACCCAGTAATCCGTAGTGGCCAGAATGCGTGCAACGCGAGGGTCACGAGAAAGGCATCCTAACATGAAGTCAGCCATGTGTGCCAGGGTACCTGTACGCAACACATGGCTGTCTTCACTAGGAAGATCACTTTCAGGATCCTCCTCCTCCTCAGGCCATACACGCTGAAATGATGACAGGCAAGCAGCATGGGTACCGTCAGCAGTGGGCCAAGCTGTCTCTTCCCCCTCCTCCTCATCCTCCTCATGCTCCTCCTCCTCCTCCTGAACGCGCTGAGATATAGACAGGAGGGTGCTCTGACTATCCAGCGACATACTGTCTTCCCCCGGCTCTGTTTCCGAGCGCAAAGCGGCTGCCTTTATGCTTTGCAGGGAACTTCTCAAGATGCATAGCAGAGGAATGGTGACGCTAATGATTGCAGCATCGCCGCTCACCACCTGGGTAGACTGCTCAAAGTTTCGAAGGACCTGGCAGATGTCTGCCAACCAGGCCCACTCTTCTGAAAATAATTGAGGAGGCTGACTCCCACTGTGCCGCCCATGTTGGAGTTGGTATTCCACTATAGCTCTACGCTGCTCATAGAGCCTGGCCAACATGTGGAGCGTAGAGTTCCACCGTGTGGGCACGTCGCACAGCAGTCGGTGCACTGGCAGATTAAACCGATGTTGCAGGGTGCGCAGGGTGGCTGCGTCCGTGTGGGACTTGCGGAAATGTGCGCAGAGCCGGCGCACCTTTCCGAGCAGGTCTGACAAGCGTGGGTAGCTTTTCAGAAAGCGCTGAACCACCAAATTAAAGACGTGGGCCAGGCATGGCACATGCGTGAGGCTGCCGAGCTGCAGAGCCGCCACCAGGTTACGGCCGTTGTCACACACGACCATGCCCGGTTGGAGGCTCAGCGGCGCAAGCCAGCGGTCGGTCTGCTCTGTCAGACCCTGCAGCAGTTCGTGGGCCGTGTGCCTCTTATCTCCTAAGCTGAGTAGTTTCAGCACGGCCTGCTGACGCTTGCCCACCGCTGTGCTGCCACGACGCGCGACACCGACTGCTGGCGATGCGCTGCTGCTGCTGACAGATCTTGATTGCGAGACAGAGGTTGCGTTGGAGGAGGAGGAGGGTGGTTTAGTGGAGGAAGCATACACCGCCGCAGATACCACCACCGAGCTGGGGCCCGCAATTCTGGGGGTGGGTAGGACGTGAGCGGTCCCAGGCTCTGACTCTGTCCCAGCCTCCACTAAATTCACCCAATGTGCCGTCAGGGAGATGTAGTGGCCCTGCCCGCCTGTGCTTGTCCACGTGTCCGTTGTTAAGTGGACCTTGGCAGTAACCGCGTTGGTGAGGGCGCGTACAATGTTGCGGGAGACGTGGTCGTGCAGGGCTGGGACGGCACATCTGGAAAAGTAGTGGCGACTGGGAACTGAGTAGCGTGGGGCCGCCGCCGCCATCATACTTTTGAAGGACTCCGTTTCCACAACCCTATACGGCAGCATCTCAAGTCTGATAAATTTGGCTATGTGGACGGTTAACGCTTGAGCGTGCGGGTGCATGGCGGTGTACTTGCGCTTGCGCTCAAACACTTGCGCTAGCGACGGCTGGACGGTGCGGTGCGAGACATTGGTGGATTGGGCCGAGGACAGCGGAGGTGAGGGTGTGGGTGCAGGCCAGGAGACGGTAGTGCCTGTGTCCTCAGAGCGGGGTTGGATCTCAGTGGCAGGTTGGGGCACAGGGGGAGAGGCAGTGGTGCAAACCGGAGGCGGTGAACGGCCTTCGTCCCACCTTGTGGGGTGCTTGGCCATCATATGTCTGCGCATGCTGGTGGTGGTGAGGCTGTTGGTGGTGGCTCCCCGGCTGATCTTGGCGCGACACAGGTTGCACACCACTGTTCGTCGGTCGTCAGGCGTCTCTGTGAAAAACTGCCAGACCTTAGAGCACCTTGGCCTCTGCAGGGTGGCATGGCGCGAGGGTGCGCTTTGGGAAACAGTTGGTGGATTATTCGGTCTGGCCCTGCCTCTACCCCTGGCCACCGCACTGCCTCTTGCAACCTGCCCTGCTGCTGCCCTTGCCTCCCCCTCTGAAGACCTGTCCTGAGTAGGCGTTGCAAACCAGGTGGGGTCGGTCACCTCATCATCCTGCTGCTCTTCCTCCGAATCCTCTGTGTGCTCCTCCCTTACTGCCCTTACTACTACCTCACCGATAGACAACTGTGTCTCATCGTCATCGTCCTCCTCACCCACTGAAAGGTCTTGAGACAGTTGGCGGAAGTCCCCAGCCTCATCCCCCGGACCCGGGAACTTTCCAATGATTGGGCATCAGTGACGATAAACTCCTCTGGTGGGAAAGGAACCACTGCTGCCCAATCTGAGCAGGGGCCCGAGAACAGTTCCTGGGAGTGTTCCCGCTCCTGAGCATGTGTCATTGTAGTGGAGTGAGGAGGCTGGGAGGAAGGAGGAGCAGCAGCCAGAGGATTCGGATTTGCAGCACTGGACGGCGCAGAACTGTGGGTGGATGATAGCTTGCTCGAAGCACTTTCTGCCATCCACGACAGGACCTGCTCACACTGCTCATTTTCTAATAAAGGTCTCCCGCGTGGACCCATTAATTGTGCGATGAATGTGGGGACACCAGAAACGTGCCTCTCTCCTAATCGCGCAGCAGTCGGCTGCGATACACCTGGATCAGGAGCTCGGCCTGTGCCCACACCCTCACTTGGGCCTACGCATCCTCGGCCACGTCCACGTCCTCTAGGCCTACCCCTACCCCTCAGCATGCTGTATTACCAGTGATTTCCCAGGCAGGAAATAAATTGGCGCAAGCCTGCAGGACAAATAGAATTGTTCCCTTTTTTTTTAAAGAAAAGGCCCACTGACTATATTCAATCAGATAAGAAATCTGTTCCACAGAAATGCAGTTATATGAAGTGCAGCAGAGCGGTGATTTTTTTCCAGGAAGGCAGGAAATAAATTGGCGCAAGCCTGCTGTTAAACGTAGCTGGCTGCGTATGAATTTTTTACTATCTCCACCCACCACACACGTACACAGAACGCTGAGGACTGACAGAGGCAGGGCACATAGAATTTTTCCCTTTTTTTTTAAAAGAAAAGGCCCACTGACTATATTCAATCAGATAAGAAATCTGTTCCACAGAAATGCAGTTATATGAAGTGCAGCAGAGCGGTGATTTTTCCCAGGAAGGCAGGAAATAAATTGGCGCAAGCCTGCTGTTAAACGTAGCTGGCTGCGTATGAATTTTTTACTATCTCCACCCACCACACACGTACACAGAACGCTGAGGACTGACAGAGGCAGGGCACATAGAATTTTTCCCTTTTTTTAAAAAGAAAAGGCCCACTGACTATATTCAATCAATAATATATGTCTTCTGGCCCTGCCTACACAATTCTCTCCCTGTAGTATTACTGCAGGGCGCAATGCTCTGCACAGCCGATTTTGAAAAAAAAAAAAGGCAACACTGCTAACAGCAGCCTGCACAGTACTGCACACGGTTAAATGTGGCCCTAAGAAGGACCGTTGGGGTTCTTGAAGCCTACACTCACTCCTAACACTCTCCCTGCCTAACCACCACTTCTGTCCCTGGACTATTACTGCAGGGCGCAATGCTCTGCAGACAGCCGATTTTGAAAAAAAAAAAATTGTGCAACACTGCTAACAGCACCCTCCACAGTACTGCACACGGATAGATGTGGCCCTGAGAAGGACCGTTGGGGTTCTTGAAGCCTACACTCACTCCTAACACTCTCCCTACAGCAGCACCAGCAGCAGCACTTTCCCTCAGCTAACTCAGTCACAAGGCATCTGAGGCGAGCCGCGGGAGGGGCCGACTTTTATACTCGGGTGACATCTGATCTCCCCAGCCACTCACTGCAGGGGGTGGTATAGGGCTTGAACGTCACAGGGGGAAGTTGTAATGCCTTCCCTGTCTTTCAATTGGCCAGAAAAGCGCGCTAACGTCTCAGAGAGGAAACTGAAAGTAACCCGAACATCGCGTGGTACTCGTTAAGAGTAACGAGCATCCCGAACACCCTAATATTCGCCCGAGCATCAAGCTCGGACGAGTACGTTCGCTCATCTCTAGACATGACACATGTAAAGTACTGAATGCCCTCATATGGAGTGTAACAAATTAACCAGCTTGTTTAGTAAAGTTTATTTTTATAAAAAGTACTACCTCTGCCTCCGCCTATTAGCTACTGCACCATTCTAAACCTGTGATATAACGCCACTAACGACATCCTCCTCCTCCTTTTGCAATGCCACCTTATGTGACATAGACAAATACAGTCAAAAATAAAAAGGCAGAGCAGATGGACAGAAGCCAGTGCAAAAACCTCTGAATAATACAATGGTGGAGAAAGTGACATGATAGTTGCTTCCGGCCTAGTATCGCTGGTGAAGCTAACCGGTAAGAATTGTAATATAGTGTAAACAAAACCACTATGGGTCTAGCACAACCTAACCGTCGTGATATTGGAGAAATGAGGAGTGCCAAAAATAATCTATTGTAAGGAAAGATTTATTTAAAAGACAGCATGTAATGTGTTTCAAGGAATTACCTCTACATAAGACAGCTGGACAATGAATCGGGGGGTGTATTAGATTTCCATACTCCTCTAGTACAGCTTGTGACCTTAGGTGACCAGCAGTAAAAGACATGGCTGGAGGGCAAGTCAGAAAACAAAGCTTTAGAACTTGCCTTGTCTTATATTTCTGACATGCCCTCCGGCCATGTCTCTTACCACAGGTCATCTATGGTCTCACAAGCTGTATACACTACAGGAGTATAAAAATCCAATACACCACTCCACTCATTTTCCAGCTGTCTGATGAAGAGGTTAAGTACTCAAAGCATATTACCTGCTGGCTTTTGAAAAGTTTTACCTCTCATTGGAATGCTTTCGACACTCCTCATTTTTCTAACTTTCATGATCGTTAGGTTTTGCCAAACCACTACCTTGTTTCTCAGAAAATAGGACCCGGTCTTATATTAATTTTTGCCCCAAAAGAGGCACAGGGTCTTATTTTCGGGGGAACTTCTTATTATACTTACCTAGCAGGCTTGGTGGAGGTCCCTCCCACTGCTCTCCATAGTTCCGATGTGCTTCTTGCAATCCTTGGCCACTCATACATCACTTCCTGGTTATAAGACTCCTAAATCCCCCCTCTAGGAAGTGATGGCTTTGATTGGCTTAGCAGCGGTCGAAGAACCAATAACAGCCATTGCATTGGTTCATCCAGCACTGCATTGATTGGGTCTTTCACCGCTGCTCAGCCAATCAATCAATTTCATTGTAGATATAGGATTTATGAATTGGCTGAGCTGCGGCCAATCACAGCCATCACATTAGTTTATCCAGCGCTGCTGAGTAGCGGTGGAAGAACCAATCACAGCCATGGCTTCCTGGAGGTAGGATTTATGAATCCTGTAACTGGGAAGTGATGTTGTACGAGAGACTGAGGACTGCGGGAACCCCGCCGAACCTCTAGAGAGCATCGGAAGAGACCTGGACCGAGCCTGCTAGATAATGTGTTTTTTTTATGTAGTGTAACTAGGGCTTATTTTTGGGGTAGAGATTATATTTTTAAGCCTCTCTGAGAATACGGCTAGGGCTTATTTCTGGGTCGGTCTTATTTCTGGGAAACAGAGTAGTAGTTTTGGTTTGCATCTTATGTGGCATGGCGTTTTTCACAGAGATTTATGGTCTTGTTGGCTTCATATTATTTATTAGGAGCCAAACATAAGTCATGTAGGGCATTTTGCAACTGTACATCAGCATGTATATTATTTATTGTGAATGATATTAGATTCAACACTTAATAACAGCATTTCTGGAACGTGTCAACTATGCATTGCAAAAATAAGAACGTTCTGTACTGCCCAAAGTTTTGACCCCGTAGATGCAAACCAAAACCTGGAGCTTAAAGTTTAGCATTGCTGCAGAGATTCAGAGCAATAAAAACATGACTAACATTTGACAGATGTCTATTAAAATTCAGTTCCCATTTATTTGTGTGATCATGTTTTCACAATCCCTACAGATGTATCCTTTTAGTAGAAACATATTTCTTACTAAGGGAAGAGATACCATCCTGCTCACAGTGCATCTAAAATAATGAATTCCCATAATACTGGGAAACCTTCAATAGTTTTATTGTTTTATGTCTTTCATTGTTGTTATCATATATTATGAAGAAATCCCAATATGCTACATGATATATCGCATCACTGTCCCATGCTATAATGTAGCCCATGTTTGTTACAATTCCATAATGTCACCGCTGATACTTCTTAATGATGCTTTTACTTTTAAAAATTAAGTAAAAAAGAAGTTTTCATCCTTCTTAGTATTTATGCAATCCGTGAGACTTCCCATAAAGGTAGGTGTACACGCCGTGGAAAGATTCTACCTTTGGATGTCACTGCAAACATGCAGCAAATCCACAGCAAAACCTGCAAGTATAACATGTGGATTGTGCTGCGTATTTAGACTTCACATGAATTTACCCACTCTTCAGTGAAAGAGGTGAAATCCACGGTGAAAAACTGCAACAGAGTTTCAAATTTCTGTAGAGATAAATTCCACAGCATGAGGGCAAAAACACCCCTTAACCCTATGTGCGACTATGCTTGCCGCTACGGAGCATAGTTGCGCATGAACGAGGTTTCTTTTTGCTCTCAGATTTTTCAAACTCCACGCGAGAGTTTGAAAAAAAAACTGCGGGAAGATAGATCCTGCATTTCCTGCACGTAGAATACTGCTAATGAAAACAAAAACATTGAAATCAATGGTTTTCTTTCATCCCATTATGGGGCCATGATTATCACAGTCGCATAATGGGACTAAATCACGCTCGTGAAGAATCCACAGTGAATGAATGAGGTTTGTTAAAATTTCCATAAAAATTCTGCTACATATGATTTCTCCCTAAGGGCGGCTTCAGAGAGATGTGTGTGCAATTGCGCACGATTCAGCGCAACGCATTTGCGCAGTGAACAACGTAGATTTATGCATGTATCAGTGCATTTTACTGTCTTTTTTGCACATGCAGGGTATGTTCACATGGGCGGAGGACACACCCCTACCATGATTTATAAGACTATTTAGCCTAATGCGATCCAGATGTATTCTTTTTTTCACAAATTGCTTATTGTGTATATGCACGCGTATTGTGTACGCATTTGCTCACCTCCCATATACTTCTTTAAGGAACTTTGGTGTGAACATGCTGCAATTTTTCCGCTCGCCCAAAATGTTTGCGCAAAAAAATGAAAATTAACCTATTGTAATTAATGGGTTCTTTTTAGAGATGAGCAAGCACACTCAGTAAGGTCAGTTACTCGAGTGAGCCTCGCTCATCTTGAGCAACTGCCTTCTCCTCTGAGCATGCTCGGGAGGGGGGAGGGGGGGAGCCGCCGGGGAAGAGAAAGAGATCTCTCTCGCTCTCCCTCACCGCCCCCCGCTCCTCCCCCCCGAGCACGCTTGAAGGAGAAGGCAGTTACTCGAGATGAGCGAGAGTCGCTCGAGTAACTGACCTTACCGAGCGTGCTCGCTCATCTCTAGTTCTCTTCTGTGCTTATTGTGCATGCACATTTTTCTGTTTAAAGTATCACTTGTTGCACTATTGACTACTACATTGACCAGCATACCTTATGAATGTTACCGTTTAACTGGAATTATGTTACTGGGCGTTATTACTGTTCTAAATTAATAATTTGCTATAAAGCAGCAAAATTTCTTGTTGCTCAGAGAATGTTAAAATATAACTTTTATTATCTCGTTAAATTAATTGTGAACAGCAAAAAAATTCTGACAAAATATTAGTGTTGCTCATCGTAATCGGCCGGACGATAAAATTGGATCAGGTCATCACGACCCAATTTTTAGGGGGCATGTGTGTGTTGAATGTGGCTTAGGAGTTAGCACTGTCAACTTTCAGTGCTGGGATCCTAGGTTCAAATCTCATCAACTTTGAAAAACTCCATCCAGTAAAGCAAAATGTGATGAGCTTAGAACTACTATCGGTAACATTAATTGGGACAACATCCTCAAAAATGCCAGTATGGAGGACAAATGGGAAAAGTTCAAAAGGATCCTAATCACCTCATGTGAGCAGTTTATTCCCTTTAAAAATAAAAGAACCTCAACTAAAAGGAAACCAATGTGGCTCGACAAGATGGTAAGAGGGGCAATAAACGAAAAAAAGAAAGCGTTCAAACTACTAAAGCAAGAAGGCAGCGAAGAAGCGCTAAAATCGTACAGGGAAAAAAACAAAATATGCGAAGATACGATCAAAATTGCTAAGGAGGAGGCGGAAAGAGTGATCACCAAAGAGAGCAAAAACAACCCAAAACTATTTTTCAACTATATTAACAGCAAAAGGATTTGCAGGGAGAGCACTGGCCCTTTAACAAATAATGCAGGAGGAATCATTGAAGATGATGGAGGGAAGGCAAATCTATTAAATAGTTTCTTTTCAAGCGTATTCACAAACGAAAAGGAAATGCCACACGAGATACAGGGGAATAAAATAAACCCCTCGCAAAATATGTCATACCTAACGCAGGAGGAAGTGCGGAACAGGTTAAAGAAGATTAAAATCGATAAACCGCCAGGCCCAGATGGAATACACCCAAGGATACTAAGGGAACTAAGTGATGAGATAGCTAGGCCGCTATACCTAATATTTCTAGACACTATCAAGACCGGTGTTGTACTATTGGATTGGCGCATTGCCAACGTGGTTCCAATTTATAAAAAGGGGACCAAAAGTGAGCCTGGTAACTACAGGCTGGTAAGTCTCACCTCAGTAACGGGAAAAATTTTCGAGGGGATTCTGAGAGACGCCATCGATGAGCACCTCAAGGAGAACAAGGGAATAACTCCTCACCAACATGGATTAATGAAGGGTCGCTCATGTCAGACAAATCTGATCAGTTTCTACGATGAAGTAAGCTCTAAGCTGGACCTGGGAGAGTCTATTGATCTCGTATATCTGGATTTCTCTAAAGCGTTTGACACCGTGCCACATAATAGGCTAATATACAAAATGAGACAGCTCGGATTGGATGAAAACGTGTGTAATTGGGTTAAAAATTGGCTCAATGATAGAAATCAGAGGGTGGTAATAAATGGTTCATACTCTGATTGGGCCACAGTCACTAGTGGGGTGCCACAGGGTTCAGTATTGGGCCCCATTCTGTTCAATATATTTATCAGCGACCTGATAGAGGGACTGCATAGTAAAATATCAATATTTGCAGATGTTATACAATATAATTAATGCAACGGAGGACAATGTGCGGCTACAAGCTGACCTAGATAAGCTGGGGCTTGGGCAGAAAAATGGCAAATGAAGTTCAATGTTGATAAATGTAAGGTTATGCACATGGGCAGCAAGAATGGATGTTACCAATATTCACTTAATGGGGTACCGCTAGGGAAAAGTGAAATGGAAAAAGACCTGGGGGTACTAGTGGATTGTAGACTAAACTGGAGTAACCAATGCCAGTCAGCTGCTGCAAAGGCAAATAAAGTTTTGGGATGCATTAAAAGAGGTATAGGGGCGAAGGACGAGAACATTATCCTTCCATTATATAAGGCACTTGTGAGGCCTCACATGGAATACTGCGTATAGTTCTGGTCACCGGTGCTTAGGAAAGATGTTACGGTATTGGAGGGGGTTCAAAGAAGGGCAACTAAACTAATACATGGAATGACGGGACTGGAATACCCAGAGAGGCTATCCAAATTGGGACTATTTACTCTAGAAAAAAGAAGGTTAAGAGGCGACCAAATAACTATGTCTAAGTACATGAGGGGACAATACAAGGATCTCTCCCAGGATCTGTTTATACCCAGGACTGCAACGGTAACAAGAGGACATCCGCTACGTTTAGAGGAAAGCAGGTTTCATCACCAACATAGAAAGGGGTTCTTTACTGTTAGAGCAGTTAGACTGTGGAACTCTCTGCCTGAGGACGTAGTGATGGCAAAATCCATAGAGGAGTTTAAAAGGGGACTTGATGTCTTTCCGGAGAGGAAGGATATTATAGGCTATAAATCTAAGGTTATTTGTTAATCCGGGTATACAGGCAGGTAGGAACTATTAGGGGTTGATCCGGGGAACAGTCTGACTGCCATTAGGGAGTTGGGAAGGATTTTTTTCCCAAAAGGGCTAATTGGCTTCTGCTCTTGGGGTTTTTTGCCTTCCTCTGGATCAACAAAACAGGAGGCTAGACAGGCTGGACTAGATGGACATTATCTTCATTCAGCCTTACGAACCATGTTACTATGTTACTATGTAGATGTTGCTTATGGTCAGTTTCAAACCTAGAACTCCAGCGCTGCAAGGCAGCAGTGCTAACAAATGGGCCAGTATACTTGTCCTTTCTACTTCCCATTCCAATCGGAATAAACATAAAGAAAATTTAAAAGCCACATCTAGATGTTGCCCTTGGACAGGTATACACCGGAGCGAGGATCACTCAGTGAATGGAGGTGGAACGCGCTGGAGATTGTTCTCCTCTGCTCACCTCCATTCACAGTAAACAGACAGTTCATAGGTGAGCCATACATCAGGTATTGGTACAGTATGCTGCACTTAATAAGGGGAAGTATGTAGCAAGTATCAAAGCCAGGAGCCTTGACAGCAAACTCTGCAGATTCACATTATCTATCTATTTATCTATTGTAACATGCATTCTGAAAAGGTTCAGGAAACCTGAAATTATTTATTAAACTGTTTACAGCTCCCTTCAGCCCTGTTATCGGGTAATGTATAACTATTTAGGAGCAATATTGAAGTAATATTAATATGTCTGTACTAATGGCTCACTCACACTCATTTGTTAATTTTCCAGGAAGCACAAAATGATTCAATTAGGCAGAACATTTGTGCAGGAAATAACTGGCAAACCTATATGATAATTAACACAGAGTTCATTAAAGGTAAGAGTGTACCAAGCCCCCGTCACTGTTGAAGGTGTGCCAACTGTAATCCTGTGCTAGGACATAGTTCATCATTGTTGTCCTGTTCTGTCCTTCATTTTTTTCCTTGAACGTCATCCACAGTTGTCACAAATTAGCAAATCTGTCCTGTCTTTTCATATGACTATATTTTATAACCTAACAGATTATTATGACGGGTTTTCTTAAAGTTGTTGTCAGAGTACAAAAAAGTTTTTTTAAATTGCCAGGCATGCTATAAAACAACAAAATAATCAATACTAACCTCTCTTCTTTCATGGGAAGGCACGGAGCTGCTCCACTGAATCTCCTGCTATCAGCGCTGGCCAGAAGTCAGGTGACCAAGGTAGCCAATCAAAGGACGCAGCGTCCTATTACAAACTCCTGGCATCATGATGTTGAGCATTGATGCCAGGAAAACAGGAGGTAGTGCTGCAGCCTCTGATTGGCTGCAGTGGTCACCTGACTTTCAGCCAGCACTGACAGCAGAAGATTCATGGGAGCTGCTCTACTGCTTCTCAGGAGCAGCATGTTTAGACTGCACAATTCTCGTTGAATATTTAGTTGAGAATCGTGCAGTTTTCATTTACTAATATTTTAGTGTTTCATATTCCTAAGACAAAGACAAAAACCTTGGTCTTGAATCACAAAATAAACAGAAACAGACATCTTAACAAACAGAAGAGATCTTTCAATACAGGCATAAACTTCAAAGTCACTTACTACAAAATTCTGAAAGAAGATTAAAAATTATTAAAGCACAATGCCATTTGCAAAATAATAAATCTAGAAAGCTACTGGTGTTTCACCTCAAATGCCAACAAAATTGCGGATCCCCCTCCTAATTGGCCTAAACAAGAAAGGAAAACTCACAAACCCTGCAGATATACGAGCAAATAGCTTTCTAGGTTATTATTTGACCTTGTAGAGTCTAAAACAGTGGTCTCCAAACTTTTTCAGCAATGGAGCCCTTTTTGAAGCAAAGGTTTCTCATGGAGCCCCAAAGTGGAACAGAGGGTGTGGTCAAGAGAGCGCTTAGGGGTTTGGCTTATCACAACTTGATTTTTATCTCTGTCTTTAAAAATAGGACAGGGCCATTTAAAACAAAAAAAAAAAAAACAGGGAGGAATGGGAAGCACTGGATGGGCTGTTGATATACATTATATTTAAAATTAACATGCTATGGAATTAAATCCTGCACTACATGTCAATATCTGCATGGGTTTTGTGCAGATTTTTTATATCTCATCTACTTTGCTGCTACAGTTACTGTAACTACCACAGTAAATCCACCCCGTATAGTAATAGTGACCCCCTATATTGGTGGCCCCAGTAGTAATAGGTGACCAATATTGCGGCCCCAGTAGTAATAGGTGACCCCTATTGCAGCCCCAGTAGTAAATAGTGACCACTATTCTGGCCCCAGTAGTAATAGGTGACCCCTACTGTGGCCCCAGTAGTAATAGGTGACCCCTATGGTGGCCCCAGTAGTAACAGGTGACCCCTATTGTGGCTCCAGTAGTAATAGGTGACTCTTATTGTGGCCCCAGTAGTAATAGGTGACCCCTATTGTGGCCCCAGTAGTAATAGGGTCCCCCATGGCCACCCCTCGCTTTTGGTCCCCACTCTACGAACCACTGCAGTAGTGTCTGGGCAGGCTGCAGTGAGGAAATGAATGAAGAGGACCTGCAATAGCATAACAACATGGATCACATGACCAGAGCCGGGTCATGTGATCCACGTTGATATACTCTGAAGGTCCTGTTCCTCACTAGAGCCTGTCTGAACACTGCTACAGTGGTGAGTAGAGCAGGGACCTAGACCCTCGGTTGGAGCCCCTAACTATCGCTTGTGGAGCCCCAAGAGCTCCACGAGGCACAGTTTGGGAAATGCTGGTCTAAAAGATAACCCTTATTTTCCCAATGCTAAACACCAAATTCAAAAATTCCTGCAAAAATATCAATCTACCTACTCTCTCTGAAATCCTGAAGGAAACTCTTGATTCACCAATCACAGTAATGGAAGTGCTCAAACATATCAACTTCCTACAAGTTGGTAAATCACCCGGCCTAGACAGCCATACGAATGCCTAATATAAGATTTTTTAAAATATTCTTTTCCCGCAGCTATGCAGAACCTTTCAACTAGCAGTTACAGAGGGCTTTTTTTTCTAAATAAAACCAACAAGCCCTATTAGTTTCCCTTTCTAAACCAGGAAAGCAACCAGCCACCCCCAGAACTTTCAAACTATATCACCACTAAACACTGATATTAAAATTTATGCAAAAGTCCTAGCCTCCAGATGGGCATCTATCTTACCGTCTTTGATCAAAGAAGATTAAGGTGGATTTGTGAAAGACTGACAATCTTCGGGTAATACCAGAAGGTTCCTAAATCTTGCACATTACATTGAATCTACAAAAGTTCCCACAGTTTTTCCTGCTCTGGATGCCAAAAAGCCTTTTGACCGTATAAAATGGTAGTACGCTTTTGCAGCTCTAGGCTAAATGGGCTTTAGTGGTCTTTATCTCAAAGCTATATCTGCATTGCATTCAAACCCTTTGGCACAAGTATTCATTAAGGGTGCATTATCGGATTATTTCAAAATGACTAATGGCACCATACAGGGCTACCCTCTATCCCCATTGATCTTTACATTATCCCTAGAACCATTAACCTAAACCCTTAAAGAAAATACTTTCATGAAAGGAACACAGATTGGTGACCGTTCCCACCTAATATCGCTATACACAGAGAATAAAATTTTAACGTTAACAGATCCCATATTATCTCTTAATTATGCACTGAAAATCACAAGCGTTGGACTGATATCTCACTACAAAATAAATGAGCAACATTACCAAATCATACCAATGAATATCCCCAATGACTTGTTATATTGCAATTTTGATCCTGTGTTGAAAGTATTGCAGGAAGACTCCCAAATTCAAAATATGGATGGGAACAATCACGAATTGTACAATGCTTTTACTGCCAAAATTGCTATACCTATTTTGTACTCTCTTTATTAAACTACCACAACATTTTTTACGGACATGAATAGAAATCTAATTCTCAATTTGTTTGGGCGCAACATAAACTTCGGGTGACCAGGTGCATTGGGTCCACATTGAAGATCACTTAGCCTCTTCTATCTTGATCAAATCTTTACTCAGAGTTCCCTTGTGGCCTTTGAATTTACCATCCACTTCTCTCCGCTGACTCAAACATCCTTAAATGGCATAGAAAAATCCATAATTTGTCAAAACCACAAAGCTCTATCTCAAAAGAATACATTACACTTAACTTGCTTTAATATGCCAGATTGTTAATATATATGGAGATTGTTAGTTATCTCTGCGTTCACACATATATCTATATCAGAATCACTGACGCGGTTGATCAGGAAAATGTGATTGATATAGTACATGTTGACTTTAGTAAAGCATTTGACAAAGTATCTTATATCATCCTTATTGAAAAAATGACCAAATATGGGATCAGCGAGGCAACTGTTATGTGGATTCACAACTGTCTGAGTGACCATACTCAGAGTGCTCATAAATGGCTGCACATCCAAGAATGTGGCAAGTGGGGTACCACAAGACTCTGTTCGGGGCCCAGTGGTGTTCAACTATTTTATAAATGACATAAAGTTGGGAATTGAGGAGAAACTGATCAACTTTCCAATGACATAAAGCTGGAGATATAGCTAACACTAGAGGAGAGAGAGAGGATTTAAAAAGATCTAGACAAGCTTAAACAGTGGGTTGTGACTAAGAGAATGATATTTAACAAGGAGGAATGCAAGGTCCTACATCTGGGCAAGAAAAATGAAAAAGCAGAATGGGAGGAGTTGGGCTAAGCAGCAGCACATGTGATAAAGACTTGGGTATACTAATAGATCACAGACTAAACACAATTCTGGGATGTATTAAGAGAAGAATCTTAATCACGTGAGGTAATTATCCCCCTCTACTCTTCATTAGTCAGTTCTCACCAGGATGGTGAGCCATCTGCAAATCATGTCCTATGAGCAACAGTTAAAGAATCTGAGCAGGGTCGTAACTATAGAGAGTGCAGGGGATGTGGTTGCACCCGGGCCCAGGAGCCTTGGGGGGCCCATAAGGCCTCTCTTCTCCATATAGGGAGCCCAGTACTATGAATAAAGCATTATAGTTGGGGGCCCTGTTACAAGTTTTGCATCGGGGCCCAGGAGCTTCAAGTTACGCCTCTGAATCTGAGAATATTTAGTTTGCAAAAAAGAAGGCTGAGAGGAGACTTAATAGCTGTCTACAAATATCTGAAGGGCTGTCACAGTGCAGAGGGATCAGCCCTATTCTCATTTACACAAGGAAAGACTAGAAGCAATGGTATGAAACTGGAAGGGAGGAGACAGATTAGATATTAGAAAAAACTTTCTGACAGTGAGGGGGATCAATGAGTGTTATAGGTTACTACAGGAGGTGGTGAGTTCTCCTTCAATGAAAGTCTTCAAACAGCGGCTGGACAGATGTTTGCCTAAGATTATTTAGTGATCCTGCATTGAACAGGGGGTTGGACCCGATGACCCTGGAGGTCCTTTTCAACTCTACTGTTCCATTTGAACAACTCAAAACTCAATATCATCTGACCCCAGATGACCAATACAAATATTTGCAAATTCAGCATTTCCTACATATGCATAAACCTCTACTTCTCTAGGGCAATTTAAATATTCGTATATTTAAATATATTTCGTATATTTGCCAAGGGAACTAAAGGATTAAAGCCTCTATATATCCATTACTACATGATTGTGCTAATTTTCAAAAAACATAATCTTCGAAAGAGTGGGAAATAGAATTAGGTCAAAACTTTTGCAATTTTTGACTCATAAAGCACTCAAGTGTAGTACTCATTTAGAAACATTAAGGAAAACCACACTAATATGGTATTAAACACCAATCTGTCTATCTAAGATATACTGTGATTGCTCGACCGATTGTTAGAGAAACTGTCATGGCAAGAGATCCTTACGGCATATATTGTGAAACTGCTTCTTCCTTTAGTAGTATTGATACACCATGTTTCAAAAACTATGTTCTTTAGTTAATGACTTCCTGTTTTAGCATCACCAATGGGATAAGTTAGGGATACCCTCTGTCATTCCTATTTTTTGTTCTCACAATTGAAATGTTAACATAACACAATTGACGTTAGCTTCTCATTCAAGGTATTTGCATAAAGGAATGCATGCACTATACTGCAGTATTTGCACACCACCTCTTTATTTTTACTTCAAACCTAAATGTATCCTTTCCTGCACTTACCTCTATATTTTGACTATTTTCAAAGTTTTTCAATTAACCCTAACAAGTCCACAGTTCTTTACAGTACTAATAAGACAATTCTCAAAGCTAAAGAGCAGGCGAACTTCACATAATCTGCGAGATTTAACACTACAGATTTCAGCCTTCCTGGATTTGCAATACTCGTTGAATTATGAACCGTTGCTATCTCATATAAATAATATACTTATGGGCTAGAAAGTCATATATATTTCTTGCATAGGGAGATCTAACTTGTTCAAAAGGCTGATTAAACCAAAAGTAATGCATCTACTACAAACCATGCCAATACATCTTCCAGACTTCTTTTACGAAAGCAGCTGCTCAGATATGCCTGGCAAAATACTGGCCATAGGGTAGCATATTCAGTCTAATTTGGCCCAAACCTAAGTGGTATTAATTTCACAGATATGAAAACTTTCTACCTACCAATCCAGCCAATAATAAGCATTGACTGGCATAGGGTCCATAGCCATAAACTTCATCTAGATATTAAGAAGATCTTATTTGGTTCTTCCCTTACCCAATCTTTGTTGTGTCAAGCAGAATAATGCAAATCCTTCCTTACTATTATTGTCCATGATCTATCCAAGTGAGTGGGTCTCTGGCATAATCCACTAGACAAGAGTAGGAAAAATCTGCATATGAGAGTGCTATACAAATACAAGTAAAAAGAAATATCTGTGATATCCTAAAGGTTGGTGAATAGAGATGAGCGAGCGTACTCGAGCG